>NW_020290459.1:0-145103 GCF_003184545.1 Aspergillus heteromorphus CBS 117.55
AAAATCTTTATATTTATATATATATATCTTTATATCTTATAATATTTAGAAAAAAAAAAAAAACTAGTTTATAAATTATTATCTTTATAGAATTATAAGAAAATATTATTAATTATATTTAATAAATAATTAATTAGATATTAATAAATAATTATTATAAAATTTATTTATTTTTTTAAATAAATTTTTTAATTATTATCTTTCTCTAGATTTTTATAATTTATAATAAACAAAATTTTCAGAATTAAGTCTTATATTTTATAATTATTTATTATCTATTATTTTAAATTATTAAATATATTTAATTTAAATAGATAATTAATCTTACTATTTTTTTTTACTAAAAATTAAGTTTTTCTAATTAAATATAATTAAAGAATATTTTATAAAATTATCTAAAAAATATATATATAGCTGTTATTAAAGTTTCTAAATATTAAATAAATACTTAATTATAATAAATTATTAAATCAGCTCTGATTAAAAAATATTTTTTAATTTAATCAAATATTTTTTAATAAAAAATATAAATTATTATATAGATTTATTAGATTTCTAATTAATATTTAAATTTTATATTAATAAAAATCTAGCTATAATTATTCTATTAATCTTATATAAATATAATCTTATTTATTAATTATTAAATATAATAATTAATAATACTAATAATAATAATATAATATTTAATATAATTTTAGTTAAACTTTAAATTTAATTTAATTAAAAGTACTTAGTTTTATAATATTTTAATTAATTTTAATTTTTAAAAAATTATTTAAAACTAATATTATAATTTTATTTTATTTATATAATTTAGTTTATAATTAATATTCTTCTATAGAAACTTTAATTTAAGATCTTAAATAATTTATTAAATATATATATAAAAATAATAATAAAATCTTAAAATCTTTTTTAATATTTTAAGAATTTTTAAGAAGATATATTCTAGAAGCTGTTTATAAAAATTATATAAAATTTCTTTTTATAAAAGCTTCTAAATTTTTTATTAACTAATTTATTATATTAATTCTTAATTATAATTTAGAAAATTATATAATTTATAAATATCAATGTTCTTAATATTATAAAAGAATTTTTATTTATTTAATAACTTAAATCTAACTTAGTTTATTATTTTTTTTAATTATAAAATCTACTAGAACTTAATTTATTTTATAATTTATTAAATATTTAATTTTTATTAAATAATAAATTTTATTTCATATTATAAATATAATAATATTAATTATCTTTATTTTATTAATAATTAATTAAAATAAATAGAATATTTTTTTAAGCTTTTATATCTCTCTTTTTTTTATCTTTTTAAGAATAGTAAGTCTATTATTTATAAGATTTATAATATTTATAATAATTTTTTTAATTATCTAAATTATTTAATTAACAGACTAGAAAGAAAGCAGATATTTTAAAAAAATATTTTAAAAATTTATATAATATATATTAAAAGCTCTAAAAATATTATTATTATATTTATTAAATAAAAAATTATATTTATATAATTATAATTATTTTAAATCTAATATTAAAGCTTAAAAAATTTAAGAAAAATATATAATTAAATAATAATATTAATTAATATTATAAATATTAAATTTTTTTAAAGAAGATATTCTCTTTCTATTATAATTAGAATCTAATAATTAATATATTATTAATAATCTCTAGATTATTATTAAATCTAAATAAGATTTTTTATAATATCTTTAAATACTGAAAACTTTTATTTATAGTTAAAATATATAAAAAACTTAAGATATATTTAAATATTAAAAATATATAGTTTCTTAAGATATCTTTAATTAAATTAATATAATTTTAAATATTATAAAATATATTAATATTCTTATTTATTAAAAATTTTATTATACTTAATTTTTTATTCTCTATCAGATAATTAGAGATTTTCTTTTAATTATAATTAATAATATTAATATTAAATATTTTTTTAATAATTTTTAAAATATTTACTACTATTATCAGAGCTGTTTTTATTTTAATATAATTAAAATAATTATATTTTAAATATATATTAATTATTTTATTATAAATAAGAAATATTAGAATATATTTAATAATTTTAATTCAGATTTAATTATTTTTATATTTAAAAAATAAGAAAAGAATAAATAATTACTATTTTTTATATTAATAAAAATAAAAATATAGATAATCTTGAAAATAATCTAAAAAATAAATTATTATTAAAATTAAAAAAATTAATCTTATTTAAGTTTTTAATTATTATATATATTTAAATAAAAATAGAGATTTAGTCTTTATAATTTCTATATTATTATAATTATTATTCTGAATAATATAAAAAATAAATATTTTATATCTTTTTTTATTTCTTTTATATTAGATTTTATAAAAGTCTTTTTTAGAGTATAATATATTTTTTAAGATAATTAATTTAATAAATTAAGTAGTAGACTATATCTAAAAAGTATTATTATATTTATATTATAATTAAATATATATTATATTTTATATATTATTTATATAAAAAAAATATATATATTATAAATTAATCTATAATTATTAATCTATTTATTATATTTAATCTTTTTAATTAATAGATATAAATAATTATAATAATAATTATATCTTAATCTAATCTTAATTATATAATTAAAAAACTTTTATATTTTAATCTAATTGTCAGATTATAGCTAGATTAAGATTAAGATATAATAATCAGGTTAAGCCACTCTAAATTCTAGAAATATTTTATTTAATATTTAAATATAATAAATAAATTATTTATAATTTATTATTCAGAAATTAATAAATAAACAGAATAAATAAATATTATTTATTTAAATATTATTAAGATTATTCTATTTCTTACTAATTATAGCTTTTATTCTTATATAAAATTTAAATTTATAATTATATTCAATTATTTAGCTATTAGAAATATAAAATAATTTATTATTAAAATATAAATAATTATTAAATTTATATAAGCTAAAATAATTACAGCTTAGTCTTTATATATAAAATAAATAAATAAAAAATATTATTTTAATTTAAGATTTCAGAAAAAATAAAATATTTAATTAAATAATTAATTTATTAAAATTCTATAATTTAATAAAAAACTTAACTAAAATATTCTTAAACTATTTCTAATTAAAAAAATTAATAATTTATATATTTATTATCTAATTTTTTATTAAATATAAAAATTTATCTAATATTTAATATAAGTCTATTTATTTCTATTAATAATAATCTATTATTAAATTAATATCAGCTCTTTTTGCTGTATATTAAAATTAATAATTTTAAAAAATAAAAAATTAAAAAAATATTAGATTTAGTTTAAAGTTATTAAAATCAGAATTAATTTTACTTAATTTACTTTATTAAATAAATAAAATATTCTAATTTTATTATAAAATCTTTAAAATATCTAGAAAATATTTTTTAATTTATTAAGATTTATTATTATTATTATTTTAAAAAGTCTTAGTCTTTTTCTTACAGAAGCTTAGATTAAAAAAAAAGAATATTATTATAATATAATCTTAAAAAGACTGTAAACCTTTTTTATAGAATTATTTATTAAAATCTTAAAATATTATCAAAATTAATTAATAAATATATAACTTTTTATTAAAATATAGAGTGGCTTAACCTGATTATTATATCTTAATCTTAATCTGGCTATAATCTGATAATTAGATTAAGATATAAAAGATTTTTAACTATATAATTAAGATTAGATTAAGATATAATTATTACTATAATTATTTATATTTATTAATTAGAAAAATTAGATATAATAAATAAATTAATAATTATAGATTAATTTATAATATATATATTCTTTTTATATAAATAATATATAAAATATAATATATATTTAATTATAATATAAATATAATAATATTTTTTAAATATAGTCTACTACTTAATCTACTTAATTAATTATCTTAAGAAATATATTATATTCTGAGAAAAACTTTTACAGAATCTAGTATAAAAAAATAAAAAAAGATATAAAATATTAAATTTAAAATATAATTATTTAACTAATTAATCTAATTAATCTAATTAAATCTAATTAAAATAAAAAATATTTTTTAATTAGAATTAATTTAATAGTCTACTATAATTAATATCTATTTAATATTTAGAAATTTTAATAATAATTATATATATATATATTTCTTCAGACAGTTTTATAAGATATTTTTTAATTTATATTTAATTAAAAAAACTTAATTTTTAATAAAGAGATAAAGCAGCAAGATTAATTATCTATTTAAATTAAATATATTTAATAATTTAAAATAATAGATAATAAATAATTATAAAATATAGAATTTAATTTTAAAAATCCTATTTATTATAGACTATAAAAATCTAGAAAAAGATAATAATTAAAAAAGATTTATTTTAAAAAAATAAATAAATATCTATAATAAATCTTTATTTAATATTTAACTAATTATTTATTTAAATATAATTAATAATAATTTCTTCTTATAATTCTTATAAAGATAATAATTTATAAAACTAGTTTCTAAGTTTTTAATTTAGAAAAATAAAAGCAGAAAATTCTATAAAAATAGTTTATTTTATTTTAAGATATATTTTTATATAAATATAATTTATTATATTTTAATATACAGCTAATATATTTATTATATTTTATATATTTTAATAAATCTAATAAGCAAGAATTTATATTTAAAATCTAAAATTATAAAATAGTTTCTTTTTTTAAATAAAATTATTTAAGATATAATAAATTAGAGTAGAAAATAGATTTTTATAAAAAAAATTTATAAAAACTTTTTATAAAACTTTTTATAAAAATTATAATATTATAATATAAATCTAGTATATTTTATTTATTTTATTTATTTATTCTATTTATCTAATTTATTTAATCTGCTTTATTCTAATAATCTAACTATTTTTTTAATTATTTTATATATAATTTATAATTTATATCTAATTTTATTAATAGCTCTTCGAGCTATATTTTATTTATAAATCTAAAAATAATCTAATCTAGAAAAAATAATAAAATAAAAATAATATATTTATTCTTAGTATTTTAATTAATAATTAATATATAATTTTTCTAATATTTTATAATATAATTAAAATATATAACTAAAATAAAGCAGTAATTATATATTTTTATATATATTTTTTATTATAAAAATAATAATTTTATAAAAAGCTAAATTTTATTAATATAACTAGAATTTTCTTATTATTTTTAATAAATAATAATAAAAAAAATACTAATTTCTTTTAATTATATTTTTTTAATTTAAAAAGCTTTTTTTTATATATTTTTAAATAATAATAAAAATAATCAGATTAATAATTATTTAATCTAGATATATCTTAATTATATTAAAATTTAAAAAAATATAGTAGATAAATCTTAATATTAAGAATAATTAAAATAATTAATTATCTAATTTTTAGCTATATTATAATTAGATATAAAAATTTTCTTAATCTAATCATAATCTGGTGATTAGATATAAAAATTCTAATTAATCTAATCTGATCTGACTATTAGCCACTCTATTAAAATAAAATCTATTTATTTTTAAATTTTTATTTATAATTTTAAACTATATTTTATTTATTTCTTAATATCTAGTCTAATTATTAATCAATTATTCAGATATTCTGTTAATAGTTGTTTCCTGCTTGAACTATCTTTCTACTACTAGTCTACTCCAGCCCGCCCGCATCTTGACATAGAATATATCCCATAACAGCCTGTCTGCCTGTTATAGCACCTGTTCTACATCCTGTTCGCCCGCATCTTGGCAATACAGATATTATATTAATAAATATCTCACTATATATTTTACAAAGTTTTTTTTTAAATATATTTACATATAAAAATAAGAGATAATAAATTAATTTTAGTATTTTTAATAAAATTTTATATATCTTGACTTTCTGATAAATATATATTCACACTGTCCACCACCACTTTATCCCTTATACTACAGTACTACAAGCTCATCATGAGCCGGTTACTTAACAAGATCCTCACACATCTAGGCAACAAGGAACAAAAAATAGAACAAGATAATAAGTGCCAATAAGTAATAAGACTTAACTAAGCACAGGTTATAAGGGTGCTTGCTACTTTGAACCAATCAATCAATACTTAAGAGCCAATATCATATATATTACGCCCATGGCAAACCAACAATGCCACACTAACGTTCTGGATATTCGTCCTGGATGTTACTGACAAATGTTTTGGTCAATTCATCCCACCTCTTGAAGTATTTCCCTGCTACAAAAACAAGAGCTAGCGGAATATCGGACAATTCAGGTTCCATATGCTCGATATTCTCCTCGGCAACATAACGAATACTCCTATCCTCGACACTAGAGACAAGGTCAGCGTCAAAAACATAGCCAAAACAAAAGCCAAGCAAGACATACAGTACATGATAAAAGTTTTGATGCCTGCCACCCTTCAAGTAATCGATATCCATCCTTCTGATCCTTTCTTCCCCTGCACCGCACTCCACGTCCCAGCCTGTAATGACAGCCCGGTATCCGTATCGACGATGTCTAAACACTTGACCGACTTTATACTTGATCTCGGAGACCTGAGAAGAGCGCCGCTTCACCCGCCTGGGTATCTCGTCCATTCCGCGCATTGCATGAAGGCTCTGAAGTATATCTTGATACTCAGGCAACCCATGAATGAGAGGAATGACATACTGTTCAACCAGGTGTATATCCAGCGGAAATTCGGTATTGAGAAGCTCAATCAGCCATTGCAGGTTATGTCTGAATTCTGTCGGCCTAGTACCATAAGAAAGTAACATAGACGACCAAATAGCAGCATATTTAGCACCAATCACATCAACTGATGTCAGCTCTTTATGTGAGATCTGGGCCAGGTGTCGCAAGGAATTCAGTATATTTTTGCTGCATCGCAGAACAATCTCTAATGGTTGAGATACGCCTAGAAAGTTCGCCTGCTCCGTAGGAGATGTACCCAGGAAGGCCAACTGATATTCCAGATCGGCAACTGGTGTATCAAGGTCTGATCGAAACGGGTCCATATACATCGGGGTCCCCTGCCTTCCAGCTTCAAGAATGTTACCGTCGACATCACAGCCACTCGGTGGCAGGACTATCACATGAACATGGAAAGGAAAGCCACATGGCCTGGCATCGATTCCGACACGCTGGGCCACATAGCAATAGATAGTGGCCGACACTAGAGGGAGTGAATTATGCCGAGGATCGCTCAAAGCAATGCCTAAAAAGTTATGTTCCAGGCAATGATACTCCTTATCAGGCTCGATGCCCGTAAGATTATTTACCCTTAAGAAACTCGCAACAGCTCTAGCCTTATCACGAGTTGTAAGCCGATCGATTGCAGGGTAAGCCAGATTCATCAGCATGGAAATCCCATCCAGCCGGTCGCTTATCTATAATCACGTTAGAAGTCAAATTGTAGCAGATCGCCGCCCTACGTACCTCATCCAAGCTCTTAAGACCGCTCTTGGGGATAAAAAGGTCAAATGCACCCAATAATCTATCTAGAGCTAATTCCTCACCATTCTTCAGCCTAGCCCATTCTCGTACAGCGACACTTCGGTGCAAGCTGGTTAGAAGTGCTTCGGCATAGTATCTTGAAGATCGGAAGATAGTTAGAACAACATGCCCTTATCCGGCGAGCGTAGAGATCCCAAACCTTCTTGCTAGGTAATCTTCGACTTCCGGGTGTACTGAGAAATTCTGCAAGAGGGCATCCTTAGCATCGTACCCGAGATCTATTATTGTTTGGATCTTGTCAAGGCGTCTGGTCTGGGTTGCAAGTATGCCATCCAAAGAACGGCAGGTTGCGCGATATCTTAAGTGCTTTGATTTATAAAGTGACTTCCAGTTCACACTCAGTACAGGACCTGCAACCTTCTTTGGAAATTCATGCTCTTGAGCCCAATATTTAAAGTCGCTCAAACAATAGTAACGCCACAATAAGGGCTCATTTGTAACTTCGCGAAACCGACGCGCAGTCTGTTCTAAAGCGGTAGTGGAATATGGTTGGCAATACCTGATAATGTGGCGTAGTAATTCTTCAGGGAAGCAGTCAAGATATGGAACCATTCCGGTGCATGTGGCACAGATAAATGGGATCAATGGGATGGTAGTAAGGCTGCACCGCTGGCAAGGAGTCAAAGTGCCGTTTTGATGGTGCAACGGATCCGAGCCAAGCCAACCAAGAGCCAAGTTCTGCCGTCTACCTCCCTTTACAACCCCGAAAAGAGAAATATTGCTATCACCGTATCCACAATCAGCGTCTGTTCGCTGCTCAACATTGCAATTTTATCCATGGGTCAAAGTTACTCCACAAATAACGCACATAGCGCAGATCGCCCCAATGAAGAATCGCATCGGATAGCCGACTATTATGATCTTTTGCAGGTAGATCAGGATGCATCTACAGAGGAGTAAGCCCAGCACGTTATTTTGTCCTCTTCAGCCTTTCACTTCATGTTTGTATCTAAAAGCTTCTACGTTGAATACTAGAAAGACGGGATGAGATTATTCAAAGAGATAACCCGAGAAATTATGAAGTCGATGGAGCTGAACACTGAAAATGGTCGAAAGCTAATAATAATACACTGTTGTCTAGAGTCAAAAAGGCATATAGAAAAAAGGCCCTTGAATTGCACCCCGATCGAAATTATGGGAACGCGGAATCTGCCACCAAGCGTTTTGCAGAAATCCAATCTGCCTATGAGGTCCTTTCAGATCCTCAGGAGCGCTCATGGTACAATGCTCATCGAGATGTCATGCTAGGAAGCTATGGTGGTCCTGGAACACCCGACATCTCGTCTAATGCTCGGACAACAACTGCAAATGACATCTACAAGCTATTCCCAAGGTTCAGTCCTGGGATGGAATTTTCCGATTCCCCAGATGGATTCTATGGTGGCCTCTCTGAAATATTTTCGCGTCTTGCCATGGAGGAGCAGATCGCTTGTCGCGGGACAAATACAGAGTCAATTGATTACCCGCCATTCGGATCTCGTGATGACAATTTTGAAGCAGTTGTACGCCCATTTTATGCGTCATGGACTGGTTTTTCTACAAGAAAGACATTCGCGTGGAAAGATGTCCATCGTTATTCGGATGCTCCAGATCGTCGCGTTCGAAGGCTGATGGAAAAGGAAAATAAACGTCTGAGAGACGAAGGTATACGCGAGTTCAATGATGCTGTTAGGTCGCTTGTGACTTTTGTAAGAAAGCGCGACCCACGCTACAAATCCAGTGCTCAGAGCGAGTCTCAGCGCCAGGAAGCCCTGCGACAATCTGTTGCCTCGCAAGCTGCCAGATCACGAGCAGCAAACCAGGCAAAGTTACGAGATTATACGACACAAGATTGGGCCAAGTCGGAGGATTTCGAAGACGAGCTGTTTAGCTCAGAGGGAGAGATGCAACATTTCGAGTGTGTTGTGTGCCGGAAAGTCTTCAAGAGTGTGGAACAGGTCGTTGCACATGAACGGAGCAAGAAACATGTTAAAGCTGTTAAGCAACTTCAGAAGGAAATGAGGAATGAGAATAGAAAACTGGGCTTGGCAGGGGATTCTTTCAAGTACGAGGCAGAAGCTGCAACAACCTTTGCCCTTAACGAAGACCCAATACCTACAGAAAAGGCCAGTGGATCATTCGCAACTATATCAACTCATACAACTCTGTGCAACAACATTAGAAATGATGATGGAAGCAGCACGCAAGAGGTCAGAAATCCTGACGGTAACTTTGATCATTGCACATATGAGAATCGCATTTCATCTATTAACTCACCGAAAAATAACTACCCACCTTCGGATGACGATACTGATGACGCTTCGAGAGATTCGGTTGAAGGCCAAATACATCCTGTCGATATTTCAATTAATGCTGGAAACGCAACGGATGGATTGACTCAAGATCTTTCGGGATTAGATCTGAACAACCAGCCAACAGTTCAGAAATTGGGAAAGGCTAAACAAAAGCGCATGAAAAACCCCAAATCTTTGGAGACCCAGCGGCCAGAGATCAGATGTGCGACCTGCAATGCTTTGTTTGCCACCAAGTCCCAGCTTTTCTCCCATCTAACGGAATTGGATCATGCAAAACCACAAACAATACCGAAGCACAGGAAAAAGAGATAGATTTAGAGAGGTCGACTGCAACGTGCCTATACCCTATCCGACTAGGAACTTATATATCGAGATATTGCTGCCCGTGTCTTCTTCTACTGAAATAGGCCTCTAAGACAAGATTCCAACCACTTACTTCCAGGATACAAGAGCTTTTTTAACCCCCCCCCCCCCCCTTCTCTGCGAGTCTAACATTCAAAGCCACTTGGGATGCCTAAGGTAGTCATGGTGGTACTACCCGATATACGGAATGAGCTTTAGCCTATTATATTTGAGATAGCGGCTTGTTCAATTTATCCCAAGCCAGCCCTTGAATTCTTCACAACATGGGCAACAGGCAATAGGATCCCCTTATTGTTAATTGCACCAAGGGGAGTACCAGTGCTCCACCCCATCTTTTCAAGCATGGCCCTACCTCTGTTTTCTGCACCAATTTCAGGAGCAGACCCGCCCACGACTTCGCCATCC
Source organism: Aspergillus heteromorphus CBS 117.55 (assembly GCF_003184545.1). NCBI lineage: Eukaryota > Fungi > Ascomycota > Eurotiomycetes > Eurotiales > Aspergillaceae > Aspergillus > Aspergillus heteromorphus. The sequence goes on from NW_020290459.1 coordinate 10,668, forward strand.
AAGTAAGAGACAGATGACTCTGGGCGGGCACGGCGAGGTTTAGTCTTGTTAGAATTCTGGTCCCGCGTCTTGAACCCGCGTTGGCCAAGACGCCCTTTGGACAGGATCCGGTCAATTTGACCGACGGTCTTCGGTGTAAATGGGGGAGTTCGAGATGTCTTATGTATTATTGGAAATCGAGAAGATCCTTTACCTCGAGATTGCGAGTTCAAGTATAAGGAGTTGGCGAGCTCGTGAATCAGCTTCCGATGCTGTTTTGCCATAGATGGTAAAGCCAAACTGCGGAACCCGTTGTTAGAAAACTGAGAGTCACGGAAACCCTGCGATCTTTGGCTTTGGATAGGGAGAGGGCGAGGGGGGTAGGGCAGGAGGGGGGCGTAGTGGAGAGCACCTGTTCTTTGGCGACTGTAGAAATTGTCGAATTTCCTCTTTCAGATCTTCCGGGTCTATTCCATTTGCATATTTTGTTTTCAGATCTGGAGCCTGACGAGCTCGACCTAGCAGTCCCTGTGCACGCAATTGTTCCCTTTGTTGCTTTCTAAATTTTTTCTTCCTCCTATCATTTCGCCATGCATTCACCAATTCGGAATCAAGGCCACTGTCTGAAATCATGGCATCTAAATCACGGCCTTTGCCTTTGGATTGTTTTCTTAAACTTGGCCGATTGAAATCCATGATATCAAACCCATAATAAGGGTCGGATTCTAGGGCTTTGGCGAAAGAAGTAGCTGATGCAAAAAAATTTCTCTCCGGGGCGTCCGAAGCCTACTGGGAATCAATCAAATGGCCTCTTTACACGACATTTTGTGTAACATGGGTATTCCGTGGTTAGACGGATACGGGGGGCAGGGGAGAGAGGCTCACATCTGATTCATCGCTCTCTAAATCATGTGTATCAGAAATGCCTGATGAAGCATTGCTATCGGCATCTGACTGCGGGTGTTGCGTATGCAGAAAGCTTTCCATCTCTGTATGTTCCCTATCTTCTTGGCCTAAACAAGTAAGCGGCTACACGACAGGTAGTGCCAATAGTTGTAGTTTATTCACTTACATCCTGAGACGCCCACGTTGCGGTTCCCGTGACCCTCTTGTATCGTGGATCTATCATTCCTTTGTGGGGGCGATTGATCGTCATGCGAAATCAACAATTTCATGGACGCAGAACTCATCGAGTTGAGGCTTGCGATAGGCATCGCCGGATCGCTAGCTTGAATATCGTGGCCAAGAGTTTCAACTGAATGTGAATGACTATTTGGCATCAGGTATTCTTCATCAATGTTCGCTATGTAATCAGCAAGGGCATCGTTCTCGTCCATCGTCCTCCTGCCTTCTTTTTTCTGTTTCTTTAGATTGAGTGGAAAATATGTGACATCTTCTCTGTCTGGTGTTGGATCAAAGGCATCATCGGAGATAGAAAAGAACTCGTTCCCGGGCTTGGCAGGGGGCGATTGCAGGTCTCCTCTCTGGATGCCTCCGAATGGTGTACTATTATTGCCAATAATGGACTGCTGCACCCGGGAACTGGTGGAAAGTAATTTCCAGTCTTGATCTTTCCTTCGCCCACGAAAAACGATTTCATCTTCGCTGGAGTCTGTCGAAGTCTGCAAGGAGCTGGTGACCGAGTCCGGGTTTACCACGCGTGCAGCTTTGGCAACCAAGTCATTAAATTCTCCCTGATATCCTGGCAATGATATGTCGGTAGGATGACAAGGCTTTTCCTTTGCGGCCTTTTCGGTACATATATCTTCAGTCACATTTGGCGATGGAGGTTCTATTTCTTGATCAAGACGCGAATCCTGCGCGCACACAAACTGGACCGTCCGGTGGCGAAGGGAGACACCCGTCCTCCAAATTCCACGTCCCTCTGTATTCCGTGCTTCCTGCTGCATTGTGAGGTGGTTCTTGTAGTGGTCTCGCGGACGTTAGCAATAAAACTCTATATTTTCTGTGGAGGTCACCATACCAGGCAATCCATCACCCGCTTCCTTCTGTTTCTTGTTGCGATCTTTCGCCTTGAGAGATCGAGTCATCTTTATGGATATCTTCGTGCGATACTGCTTTGTGTCAAGTTGCTCGTGGAGGTCGTTGTGGGTGAAGGCCCACGACCAGATGATGATGGTGAAAGATCAGCCCGATCAGCTCTTTTGCTGTGGAGTAAACATCTGGTTCTTGGCCAGAGTGAACACGGTAGGCGGTGAATACCCTCGTCTTTCCGCCTTTTTACCATTTTCCCCCATCTGCCCAGCAATGGCTTATAGGGAAGTCATTGGCTCCATTACTTACCGTCTCTTTCTTCCTCCTACTGTCTATTAATAACTGCCTATTTACCGTATAGGCAGACAGTTACTACTAGGGGACTTCTGCCACCAACTTTCTGAAGTTCCCGTGTTCCACTGTTCTGCCAGCAGTACCCAGCGCTAACTATAACAGGAAGGATGCAGGCTATGCTGTATTTGGTATGATAAGATTTTTATGGGCCTCTTATGGTGTAGTATTTGTGAGGATGTCAGCCACTGATACTCCGTATACGCGCACAAGTTGTAGACAGCACTCTTCATTCAGTGTTTATTCAGCTGATAATATTCCGTATCATTGTTGAGTTCATAATATCCGATGACTTGCTCAAACGACCGCCTTCCCAATGTACTTGCGCTAAACCTAATGCGTAAACAGGAACCTCAGAAAGTTGGTGGCAGAAGTCCCCTACTGTACCTACGGTACACTCCATCACATGACCTGATGCATAATCATGACTATCAACTAGTAAAATATTTCCATTAGTACCTCTATTACATCAGGGGGTAGTAAATTGTCCTAACATTTGCGGAGAGGGAGATCCCTATGCGAGGGAGCCCTTGAATATCTTGTGGTTGTACAACGTACTCCTGATCTATCCATGCTGGTTTGTCTATCTACTCCGTACTGGATGCTACTCTACACTGCATTTCCACAGCCTGGATAAGTAATGACCATTACGTGACATGCGCTGGTATGAGTGTACGCCAAACATCAACCTATTACTGTTGCTCTGTGTACCAACCTTCCTTCGTGTTGTTATACATACCACCTGTTTGTAGTGTTCTCAGGCCTCCTGGCACCTATATATATAATTAAACAGTGGGGGGCTTGATTGTTTATCTATCTGAACTAGCCTGCCCCGTGACCACTGGAACATATAACTTTAAGGAATGTATGACCCCTCCCCATGATTGTAAGTTTATCGCAGTGCCACTAGACACCCCATATCAACCAAGTACCTTTGGGTCGTTGCCCCCCCACTATTTGGTGACTAGTATAATCATATTGAACCGATAGACACCCGTCAACCCCGACTGCCTCCACAATTCCAGTGGGCCGGGGCTATATTTACTTTACGGTGACGTACTGCCAGTCTGCCACACCTCACCTCACCTCAACTACCACTCTCGTGCGACCGGAGAGACACACCAAGGTGCCAACACGATAGCAGGTGCCATCAGTATGGACATAGGACGATGCAGCAAACGCATCGTACAGTATCTCTGGGACCCGGAACCCAGAAATGACGAAGAACCTGATGCATCGATCTGGTGCCTAGGCATAGAGTACCCCCCCGATTCGGATGCACCTGCCGGGAGCAAGACCCGTAAGGCCCTACACAATTCCATGACTCAATGTATACATATAAATTTTCCAATATTTTTTTTCATACATGGCTAATATCTTACATAGCCAGTGGGGGCGACCCGTACAAAAGTACGACGGAGCCAGCAAGGCCCTGGAAACAACAAGATTATGGTTGGCCAGAGTTGTTCTTGTCAGACTTCGAATCGAGGATATGGATGACTTATCGATCAAATTTCCCACCGATACCAAAGTTCGACGGTGGCGACTCGAATATATCTATGACACTAGGCGTACGTCTGAGAAGTCAACTCGTAGATACGCAAGGGTTCACCTCGGATACTGGATGGGGCTGCATGATTCGATCTGGCCAAAGCCTGCTGGCAAATGCAATCTCTATATTGCTGATGGGGCGAGGTACTGTAGCGTGCACATATCCCTGTGGTGATGTACTAACACGCATCTAGATTGGCGCCGGCAGGAGAGTCCTAGAGAAGAGTCACAGTTGCTATCACTCTTTGCTGACGTTCCGAGTGCCCCGTTCTCAATACACCGCTTTGTAAAGCATGGCGCAGAGTCGTGCGGTAAACACCCAGGAGAATGGTTCGGCCCTTCTGCAACTGCTAAATGCATAGAGTGAGTTCCAACTCCACAACTGAACTAGAAGGCTAATAGCAAAACAGGACTCTTTCATCCCAGTGTGACAATTTGCCACTGAAGGTATACGTGACGAATGATACCTCAGAGGTTTACCAAGACAAGTTCATGAGTGTCGCTCAAAACGACATGGGTGTCTTCCAGCCCACCCTCATTCTCCTAGGAACCCGGCTAGGTATCGACCACATTACACCCGTATATTGGGACGGGCTAAAAGCTGTATTGCGGTTTCCCCAATCTGTCGGGATTGCAGGGTATACTCCCACACCCCGGTCTGAATTACACATCAGTCACAGCTGACGTTGACAGAGGACGCCCGTCCGCGTCTCACTATTTTGTTGGCACCCAGGGATCATCTTTGTTTTACCTAGACCCGCATAATACTCGCCCGGCGATTCCAGAACGGGAATTGAGCGAACCATATTCGGCAGTTAACATCGATAGTTATCATACACGGCGACTGAGAAGGATTCATGTCAAGGATATGGATCCCAGCATGCTGATAGGCTTCCTTATCCGAAACGAAGAGGACTGGCTGGATTGGATAACCCGCGTAAGAGCCGTTGAAGGGAGACCGATAATCCACGTTTTGAACGAAGTGAACCACTCCCAGCAAGAAGCAGAAGCCTTCGACCAAGTTGAGGTGTTGGAAGATAGTGATTGAACAGAGAAAGTGGGCAAGGATCACAATTTATGCTAGCTTTATCAAGGATGTCCAACACCGTAAATGATCATAATACAGAGTAATATGATTATGCAACTGAGCAATTTGATATTCGAATTCGGCTAATGGAAGGCGAGCCCATGCAGCCAACCCAAATCCGAGTTATGTTACACCGCATTCACGTCACGAAGCCCATAAAAACATTTGGCCCAAGAGGGAAAAGAAATCAAGCCATCCCATGACACATTAGAAAAATCCCGCAAACACCCTGTAACCCACCACCACAGTCATATCAGATGACGAGGCGGCAAAAGAACAATCCTGCATAAAAACAAAGACAAAAAGAAAATGCTTATTTGGCAGACGAAGAATACTTCGTCACAGCCTTAGTGCCTTCAGACACCGCATGCTTCGCCAACTCACCGGGAAGAATAAGCCGGACACTAAGATAATGTTAGGAACGGACCCGGTATCTATGGCGACAGAATGTTCACTTACGAGGTCTGGATCTCCCGCGAAGAGATGGTAGACTTCTTGTTGTAGGCGGCAAGTTTGGAGGCCTCGGTTGCAACCCGCTCAAAGATATCTGCAGAAAGAGCGTAAGTTAACCGTGGAACACAGATCATGTTTCAAGCAACATACCGTTGACAAAAGAGTTCAGAATCGACATGGCACGGGTCGAGATACCGGTATCGGGGTGAACCTGCTTCAGGACTGAAAGTGGGCTTTAGTTTTCGATCCAACGAGTCCGCGGTTCAGCAATAGTTACCCTTATAGATGTAGGACGAGTAAGTCTCCTTCCTAGTCTTTCCACGCTTCTTCTTATCACCAGAAGCGGCGGCGGCGGTCTTCTTGCCAGCTTCCTTCTTCTCAGCAGGGGCCTTTCCGCCAGCCGGGGCCTTGCCACCGGTGCTGGGCTTCTTCTCAGCGGCTTTGGGAGGCATGTTGTTGGTCGGAATTCGGTACTAGATATGAAAAATGGATAATATGCTGGTGGATGGGTATAGCAGAGTTGTAACGTGGGCGTGGGTGTGGACGGAGGATAGAATGGGGAGGAGAATGAGGGAGACGCGGTGACGAGGGAGGCGCGCTACTTATACTAGGTTGTAAATGCCCAGTTGATCCTGAGATCCGCAAAAGAAGCAGAATTTCAATACCGTCACGTTTATGTATGATCTGTATGATTAGATGAGGGGAAACGCGTCATCCATCGCGGAAAGTTGACTCAGATCACGTCAGTAAAACCGTAATATAACATCATTGGTAAATTACCACACTAAGCCACAGTTGGAATGACTTCGCGCGGTATCATACAAAACCCAGGCTTGGCAAGCTATCGGTGCGGCAGGCTATGATCTCTTCTGTGATTGGCTAGCCCCGCTAAGCGAGAGGGTGATCTGAAAGGCTCCCGGGTCGTCCAACGTCACCCAAATCGCGTTGTTATATATGCCCTTCGCTCCCTCGCGTTGGCCGTCCACCCTCTAACACCGCGTCCTGCTTATCCCTATCGCGATTTCGGAATTTCCGTCTCATTAACCACCAATCCCCACCCTCTGTTTCCCACGGTTTCAATATATCATCAATCAAAATGACTGGAGGCAAATCTGGAGGCAAGGCCAGCGGCAGCAAGAACGCCCAGTCGTACGGGAACCCCGCCTGGCATCGCGTATCTAATGGGAGCTAATGAGTTGTTAGCCGTTCATCGAAGGCCGGTCTCGCTTTCCCGGTCGGACGTGTCCACCGTCTTCTCCGCAAGGGCAACTACGCTCAGCGTGTTGGTGCTGGTAAGTAGTCCAACATTGTTCCTGTGGTAAACAAATCTAATACCACGCAAGGTGCCCCCGTCTATCTCGCTGCTGTCCTGGAGTACCTGGCTGCCGAAATCCTTGAGCTGGCCGGAAACGCTGCTCGCGACAACAAGAAGACCCGTATTATCCCGCGTCACCTTCAGCTCGCCATTCGTAATGACGAGGAATTGAACAAGCTTCTGGGACACGTTACCATTGCCCAGGGTGGTGTTCTCCCCAACATCCACCAAAGTATGTTTGACATGATACTTATATCTCATGATGCTAATGCTACATAGACCTTCTGCCCAAGAAGACCCCCAAGAGCGGAAAGGGCTCTGGAAGCCAGGAGCTGTGATCGATTTATTTCTAATTTGGGTTCTCTGATTCGGCGCGGTTTGGTTCTCTTATTGATGTGATAACGGGGTTCTGGTCGGAACGTTTATGGCTCTGCGTTTTCTTTTTAGTGTTGATTTGAAGTTTATGGTTGTACATTATGTCTACGGGCATGGAATGATACCGGTAGCATCTTCATGGATCCAAAATGAATTCCATGTCAAGTTTCAGCATGAGTTCGCTCCAATTAAATTGTATCGCAAGTGATGTGTGTATTCTTTGTACTCTTCAATTGTTATGATGGCTGAAGCACATTTGAGACACTTCGCAATTTCGTTAAAGGTAGCATGCGCCCACAGGAAATTATAGTTGAAATTAGTGGCCTTGTGGTTGTTGAGCAACTGATAAAACGTGTTAGTGCTACTGTTCCAAAAGGATCATCTTTACTCACGCGGCAATTGAGGAGCTGGAAGGTTTCTCTCGTATTTGCTGCCTGTAAATCTTTTAGATAATGACTCGCCTGCCTTCCAATATTCATCATACTCACCACCCGGAGCAGTAGGTGCGCGGTAAGGATCGGGATGCTTCCAAGTCTCTAGCAGTTTTTCTGTTTCTTGAAGCAGCACCTGCTCGCTCTGGTATCAGCTTGTTCAAAGCAAGATGTAGAGTGGTTGGGGCAAGGGGGTTACCTTTTGCTGACGGGGGTCGCGAACGCCCTTATTGGCGTCGAAAAGGGAGCGAATATACACTGCTTGTCCTCTCCAGACGTGTCGGTGAACAGCCCAGTCAAGTGAGAGTTTCAAAGACCGTCGATAAAGCGAACTGCATAAGAAGAGGTCAGGTTATATTACACGTGTTGGTCGAAGTCTGAACTCACGCTGCTGTGTTAAGAGGCATGGCTATTCCAGAATAAGTTTTCTAGAATAATTGTTGTTTTTAGAGGGCCCGATGTCAGTGGGTTGGTATACCCTTATTCGTTTCGCAGTTTCTAGAGCTTCGCACAAGTTGCAGCTTGTTTGACAGTTTGGCTATTGGCTCTCGGCGGGTCTGAGAAAGTACCAGGCTGGCATACTTCGGTACCCGAAGAGGCGTAATAATAATACTCCGTTCATTTGCCGGGCGCAGGGAATGCTGAGGGAAATTCCGGTTCTTTCGGCCCGGCCTTGAGCTCTCTTCTACCGACACAAGTCTCGTCATTCTCAATCCCCGACAGGAAATATCTATAGCATCTGCCAACACATAACATCACCCATCCTCTCTGACGGGCTTTCTTGAAGACTTACAACCACACAGCTACTCATCGTTAATATACCCCAAGCTAACGAGCTTTGTCTCTGCTTCCCTCATAACTAAGTTAATATGGCTTCTCGATTACCGTTTCATCGTCTCTCTGGGCAACATCTGAGAACGCTCTCCCGAAACCCCAATGGCGTCCGCAACATGTACTCTGGCGGTTCCAGGAACATCACTTCAGTCATCCTCCGGAAAAATGCCAGAGGCTACATCAAGCCAAACCCGGGACTCCAGCAAGTCGCCGCTTTCGGGTCAGTGAGAATCGACCAACATATTGAAGTAATGGACTGCTGATCACTGTTTCTAGTCCGAACATGTCTCGTTTTACCATTTCCCCCTTTGGAGCTTCTCAAGTCCGAACATATGGTATCATTATCCTCCTCAATTCTATGGGCCATCACTCTAATCAGGACTATAATTCTGTTGGCAGCGGACACTGTTGTCAAAGTTCCGCAGATGGCGGAGTCAATCACCGAAGGGACGCTGAAGCAGTTCTCGAAGCGTGAGTTTCCTGCAAACGGTTCTCTGTAGTAAACTGATAGGGTTCCAAGAGGTCGGCGATTATGTCGAACGAGATGAAGAAATTGCAACCATCGAAACAGACAAGGTAGGTCGAGACCAAAGAAGATCCGGCGAACTAATTCTAGGAATCTTCTTGGCCTGAAACTTTCCATAACTACGTGCTCACCCTGTATAGATCGATGTGTCCGTTAATGCCCCTGAGTCAGGAACGATCAAAGAGTTTCTTGTGAGCGAAGAAGACACGGTCACCGTTGGGCAGGATCTTGTCAGGTTGGAGCTTGGAGGCGCCCCTGAAGCTAAAAAAGAAGAGACAAACGAAAAGCCTGCCGTGTCAGCCGCTGCTGACAAGCCCACAGCTCCTGAATCGGGACAGCAGACGGCACCAGAACCCCCAAAACCTTCTTCGGAGAAGGCTTCTATACCGGCGCCTGGGCCCTCGAAGAAGGCAGAATCAACTTCCCCCAAGTCGCAGGCCCCTGAAGATGCCAGACTCAACCTTGGAGGTCGCGAAGAACGGAGGGTATGTGTCTGGCAACCCCCTCCCTCTCAATTTGAGTTGGTCTCAGCTCTTACTGATTCTGGAAATTGGGTTGGTTCTGTTTGTAGGTGAAGATGAACAGGATGAGGTTGAGGATCGCGGAGCGCTTGAAGCAGTCTCAGAACACAGCGGCGTCACTCACCACATTCAACGAGGTTGACATGTCCTCGCTGATGGAACTCCGGAAGCTATACAAGGAGGACGTGCTGAAGAAGACGGGCGTGAAGCTTGGGTTTATGAGCGCATTTTCTCGCGCTTGCGTTCTGGCCATGAGAGACGTCCCGGCAGTCAATGCGTCCATCGAGGGACCCAATGGTGGGGATACCATTGTCTACCGTGACTACGTGGATATAAGCGTGGCAGTTGCTACTGAGAAAGGACTAGTGACTCCAGTAGTCCGTAATGCAGAGGCCATGGACCTCGTTGGCATTGAAAAGGCTATTGCTGATCTTGGCAAGAAGGTTAGTCAACGATGCATGCAAATCTGTTCAATGCTGACTGTTTGCTTCCACTAGGCACGTGATAACAAGTTGACTATCGAGGATATGGCTGGAGGCTCCTTCACCATCAGTAACGTAAGTGCATAAGCGGCTTCTCGGAATAAGCCTTCCTCGGAGGTAACACTTCTTCTAGGGTGGGGTATTTGGCTCTCTGATGGGGACCCCTATCATCAATCTTCCACAGACAGGTAAGAACCTTCTCATATCATCATTGCCGACATATTCTAACTTCTTCGAGCTGTTCTTGGACTTCATGCGATCAAGGATAAAGCAGTTGTTGTGAACGGCAAAATCGAGATTCGCCCTGTATGAGGCTTTCCTACCCATAATCACCTCCGTAGTATCTGCTTACTTTTCCAACAGATGATGTACCTTGCCCTCACATATGATCACCGACTACTTGATGGCCGTGAGGCCGTTACTTTCCTTGTCAAGGTTATTTCACTTCAATTTCATTTCCTGGACAGGTGCTAACATGCTTTATATTAGGTCAAGGAATACATTGAAGATCCCCGCCGTATGCTGTTGGGCTAAAATTCATGTACTAACTCACTAGTTGGATAGCGAATGTTTCAATGGGCTCCTTCCAGTTTTCCGCGTCTCTTTTTGCACATTTTGCTATGTAGACTTACAATTTTTGTATGAAAACCCAAACCCATTAGCATACTATCCTAAATCCATCAAATTCTGCTACTTTCTCCTGTGTCCATTTTATAACTTTGGATTCTAAGATCAGACTGACCGTCTGCGTTCTTGCTTTATTTTGGTATCAGAGCCCCACTCTACCCTTCAGCTGTTCGGTTTCTTCCCGACTCAATCCCACAAGTTTACCCCTTTCGAGTTGAATGAGTACTGGGGAGTCTAACGTTTTCATCAGACAGGCGAGGAAATCGAACACCGACCTCTGCAATTTGTTTTGAAGTAATTCCTGCGGCGGGGTCCCGGTACGTGTACCGGGTGGGGGGTCGATAGGTGGCTGGAAGTTGCTCAAGTATTCCTGTACAAACCTTGCGTATGGTGTTCCATGCAGCCGTTCAGAAGCATGGGACATGAAAATCTTGTACCCATTGGGGGATCTATCCTCCAGGCGATACACATCCCACGCGGCGAGTGCGACGAAATGCTCGATTATATCCCCAGGCAGTTTCTTATCTGCCAAGGAGCAAAGGGTGATCAATTCAACTAATGTATGAAAACATGGGTAGGCATTGCGGGTCCGCAATCTATCCTCTCCGGATGGTAGTTTTGTCCGAGATGGGCGTGTTTGGTTTTCTGTCACGGTATTTTCGTTCACATAATCTGTGCACATCCCGTCCTGCAACACTTCAATGGATGGCGCATGTTCTTGGTCTGCAAACACGAGATTTTTAAAGAATAGTTGTGCGAATTCTAGAACCTGGATTTTGATGTTCATGTCTCTGGGAAGAGGATCAGGATGCAAAAGTACAGTTCTGGTAGCTTTGAACCAAATGTTAATATTCACACTCCCAGTTGACTGGCCCGTGGGCTTACTTACAATTGGTGGTGTTGAACTGCCAGCTGAGGCTCCTGTTACTTGGATGTCGTCCTTCGCTCTTTTCTTTCCCATGGTATAGGGCAAGTTCGATGGTAGTGCAAACAATATAATCCAATATCATAAGATCTACCTCTGCTCGGGTATCTGGATCTGCATCTGGCATGTTTTCCATTGTGCATGAATATGGTATTGAGGCCTATGGGCCATTCCGTCTTTTTCGGGTAATCACTGCATGGTATTGCCGATATGGCATTTTGAATCCAGGATGGTGCTATGTAGATAAACATCAAGAATGACGGTATGGGGAACACGTGACTGCTCAGACAGAAGCTCCCCTCATGAAACTGGTAGTACCTCGAGGTATCTACAAGTCTTGATACTGGGTAGGTAACTAGTAGTTACTAACTAGTTAGTTAGTTACCGACTCGTGTGACTAAGGAATGAGACGGAGCGGGCCAATCGTAGTACGGTAGTTAATATTAGCCTGTACTGTGGAGTACTGTAGTACTCCTTCGGGTCTTAGGTATTATTAGCTAGATACCTAAGTTACCTCGGCCGCATTTTCGTACTAGTCAAGTACATAGTTCTCGCCTACTATCTGTTACGACTTTTTAACTGCAACCCTACAGTGTTGGGTATTGCATAACTTTGAAGGCTGTGGATCTTCTAAACGGTTGGGTATTACTCTTTGGCTACCAGACCTAGCTAGGAGGCTCTCAGAGATGGCCCAGGTGTTTTAATGCATATGCTGTTCATGGTACTGTCGAATATATATACTAATACATGTATGTTCAAATCAAAGTTGAATATCTGCACAGCTCCATGACACCCTCCTCTGCCCTCGTACTCCCAGATCTCCTATGACCATGCCCATGTATTATAGCATGGAATACAGTAGGTCAACCATGAAATGCATGTTTCTTGTTGTGAAGAACTGCCCAATACAGGCTCCGCATCGACCTAAAGAAGTATACGAGAAGGGCACGTGACAGTGATCAAAACAATCACCCATCGCCCATGTACATCTGTAAAGAATGACAGTGATCACCATGACGTCATATATAGTAACTACCCCACCTCCATAACACTCATACTTTTACACATACCTACTACTACTACTTGACAATGGCACCAACACCAGCAGAATCCCGGCACAAGACTGGAGATTTTGCAGTTCTTCTCTTTTACTATAAACATTACATTGTCATTTCCAGACATAAATTCACGAGCCAAGCATAACTGGCCCGCTGGATTCCCCAAACTACAAGGCCAAAGAGTCACATAGCTGATGTCCAAGAGACATCCAAGTGCTGTTTTATTGTCCGGAAAGGCCATCAAGAAGCCCGTTTCAATGGCGTGGTACTGTTCTGGCTCCACAAATAGTGAGCTGATTGAGAACTTGTCCAAGACTGGATTGATAAAGAATGAAAGAGTGAAAAAGGCGATGCTAGGAGTGAGCAAATTTCACCACCCAACCCCTCCCAACCCCCACGGGCACCGGATATTGGCAGATGGCGGATAATTTGATCCAATGCATCTGCCAACAGGGCAACAGCTACCAGACATCCCCCCCCAATATCACCCACAATGAATACAAGCCAAACACACCTCTATACAATAATCTGACAGGTAGGCAAGGTTGATCGAGCCCATTACGCGCCATCGAGGGCATACTCGGATTCGCCACAACCAATTGGGCACGGAGCAACCATTTCTGCCCCCCATATGCATGGCCATGCTTGTGAATATCTTATAAACTTCCTTCAACCCGGCTCGCGCGTCTTGGACATTGGGTCTGGTTCGGGCTACTTGACCCATGTTCTCGCCAACCTCGTCATAGGTCCTTCATCCACGAGCCAGTGCAATTGTCAAGTGATAGCTATAGATCACATCCCAGAGTTGGTTGAATTGTCCCAAAACAACATGCGTAAGTCAAAACAAGGGCGTGAGTATCTTTCTCATGGAAGAGTGAAATTTATCACTGGAGATGGTCGTCTGGGTTGGAAGGAAGGTGCACCGTATGATGCTATCCATGTGGGTGCAGCTGCAGAGCAGCTCCATCCTATATTGATTGAACAGCTCCGTGCTCCAGGGCGGATGTTCATCCCCGTCAACGCAGAAGGCAATGAAACCGCCACAGGAAGCCTGAGACTTGGCGGCGGACAATATATATGGATAGTCGACAAGAAAGAGGATGGGTCTGTTCACAAAGAGAAAGTATTTCAGGTCAGCTACGTCCCTTTGACGGACCGCCCGAAGAAATAAGCAAAATGTCTGTTATTACGATGCTGCTCTGGACAAGGAGTATAGGCAGAAGGCCCGACTGATGTTCAAAAAGTCTGCAACGTTTGACCAATGCCAATGCTCTTTTGATTTTGGCATACCCGAAATTGAAATTTGCAAATGGGAAGTATAAGCCCCATATTTTCAAGGATGATGCTAGATGTGCTAGTCAAAGGCGACTGTCTATTATCAAAATTCCCTCGTACTCTGTAAGAACAGTATAGAAAAACGAAACAGCGAAGGAAAGAAGTACTCTGGTAGGCTCTGCTTTAAAAAATGTCGGTTGGCTACCAAATTCAGCGGAACGGAAAGCCGCCGGGAAAATTGAAACCCTGTCCCGAGAACTTGAATTGCGAACCGCCCTGCTGATAAAAGAATTGTTGACCACCCCCGTGCCCGAACGGGCTCCCTTGAAACGGCCTACCCCTCTGTGACTCGGGGTCATTAGGGTCATCGCCGCCGTCATAACGGGTTCGAAGTTCAGAATCTGATAGAACCTCGTAGGCTTCATTGATGGCAGCCATCCTCTTTTCAGCTTCCTCTTTAGCCACACCTTGAGACATGGCCTTGTCAGGGTGATGCTGCTTTGTCAGCTGGCGATAGGCACGTTTGATTGTCCTATCATCAGCGTCACGGCTGACACCCAAGACCTTGTAATAATCCTTTTGCCGAGAACGTTTTTGTAGGACATGAGCCTTCTGTAAAAGCGCCTGGGCTTCCCTGGAACCAGGGTGATGTTCTTTGGCCTGGTTTAGTAGGCCAATGGCATCCTCAAACCGGTCCTCATCAATAGCAATTTGGCCCTTGAAGAGCAGTCCGGGTAGGGAAAAGGAATTCAACTCCAAAGTCTGAGAGCAATAAGAAGCAGCGCGCTTTGGCATTTGGGCCTAAATGATTGAAATGAATTAGCGAAAGTTCCGAATTACGGTTGTGCAGCGGGAAAAGCGCCAACAAACCTCGTAAAAAGCTTCACAGGTCCGTTCGACAAGAAAAGTATAAAGGTTGTTGGGGGACGCAGGATGAATGTGACCGGCTTCCTTTGCCTGCTCGACATCTCTCCGCACGTCATCGAGGAGACCACTTTCATCACCCACCCCGACCAACATGTTGATAGCATTTTTGTACTTCCGCGCATCCATAGCATCTTTCAATTTTTGCAGTTGTTTTACGACCAGTCTCTCTTTCCGATATAGACCATTGCATGGTTTTGAATCAGGATCAGAATGAAGACACTTGCGGATCTGTGAGATACCGCGGTCACTGTCGCCCAAGGCATAGAAAAGCATGGACGATATTTGTAGATAGGGCTCCAATGAGCCCTGAGATATTTGCGAAACATGAATAAGATCACTGACACCCTCTTCGACGTCGCCCTTCTCGAACCGGCAATGTGCTCGGGCCCGCCGCAAGCTGGGAGATAAGGTTGCCTTGGAGAGAGCCACATTTGCGTGACTGATGCAGGCATCCCATGCGCCGCTCTTTTCTGCATCTAAAGCGGCAGACGCAGCATCACGCGATTCTTGGAGCTCTTTATACTCCGGAGAGGACTGCTTACCGGCTTTGTCAAGATCATCCAATGCACCTGTCCAGTCAGCAGAACTGGCCCTAAGACGAGACCGCTGTAGGAGGGCACTCTCGAAGTCTGGCTTCAGACGCAGGACACTGTTGAAGTCCTCTAAGGCATGAGAATTCCTATTGAGGGATAAGTGCGCTGCACCCCTTTGGAAAATCGTGAGGTAATTGGTGGGATCTCTGGATACAGCCGCATCAAAATACTGCAACGCCTCGCGGGGAGAACCGCCTGCAAGATGGGTTTTCGCAGATGCGATCAAAGACGACAGCGGGGTGTCGGGAGATATTTGGGAGGCCTGTAAGCCATGACCGGCCGATAGGAGGGTAAGGAAGACAGTAAGAGAATCCAGAGAGATGAGCATTTTCAGCCGGCGAAGCATCAGGATTGAACTATGACAATGAAGAATGTAATTGGGACAACAATAGCATAATAGGCCGAAGGTATTATAGCCAAAACGAAGAAGGAGGCAGAGAATGAGCGTTAAGGAGTGTGAGGGACCTTGATGAGGTCGAATAGTAAGTTACATGTTATCATTGACAACGACAGCCGACAGAACGCTCGCTACCTCTGGTTGTTCAAGGAGAAAGAGGCTCGACTCATCTTCTACCTACCAGTCTGGCCTTTACACAGTCATTACAGACGGTAACATTACCGGACGTACCGAAACAGTACCAGAAGACAGTACGACTACCACGCACGGTGTACTGTACATTACCTTACCTAATACCTACAGTAGGTACTGGTAGTTATTAAGGTACGGTAGTACTCCATAGTACTCGTCGTTACACTGCGCCCATGCTGGATGCACGTGACTGCGCCGATGCGATGCGCTCATGGGCTATAGCAGGAGATCGATGAATTTCTTCATCAAGGCTGAAACATGCAACATGTCCAACGCTTTGTGGGTATGCTCTCAATGTTTCGCACGGTCAGCTAGGGTTGGTTTAAGTCAACGCTTCCTTTTACAGCGGCGGGGTTTGAAAACAGGTCTGCATCCGCACACACAAGTCAAGTCTTAAAAGTCCACAGAGCGGTGACTGATGAGATGTGTGACAGATTCCGGCCTCTCTCCAGGTTTACTCGCTCGCGCTCGTTCTCTGGCCACAGAGCATTCCACACTCTCTGCCCACTTGGCAGATGCATTCGATGCGAAAGCTGCAAAGCGAATCGGCGAGCTTGCACTGATTGCAAGCACCTTGAAGGAATGGGAGCATGCAAATAAAGTGGGTAGTAAGCCGGTTCCTGTGTGATTGAGCCTCGTTGACAGCTTATAGTCTGTATCGGAGTTGTTGTCCTTGCTCCATGACCCGGATACCGAAGCCGAGCTGAGATCTCTTGCTGTAGAGGAGTTAGAAAGTAGCAAGGCTACACTGCCTGCTATTGCAGACAACTTGGCAAAGGCTCTTATTCCCCGTCATCCTTTCGCAGATCTTCCCTGCTTGCTTGAAATACGTCCTGGCGCAGGCGGAGATGAAGCCGGTCTCTTTGCTTTCGAGTTATTAAAGATGTATATCACGTTTTGCTCACATCGTGGGTTTCGATACAACCTTTTAAAACGGGAAGTTGGGGACGGTCCTTCTGATGATCGTCTGAGCGAGGCAGTATTGGAAGTTGATGCAGACGGAGCTTATGATCTTCTGAGAACCGAATCAGGCGTACACAGGGTGCAGAGGGTCCCGGCTACGGAGGCCAAGGGCCGCACCCATACCAGTGCGGTCAGTGTGATGGTTCTTCCGAGTTTTCGAGATGCTGGAAGCGGCTTGGATAGTTCACACGATCACGAGGACCCTAGCAGTGACTATTATGTTGATCCCCAAGAAGTCCGTACAGAGAAGATGCGAGCCAGTGGGGCGGGCGGCCAGCATGTAAACAAGACAGAATCTGCCATTCGCTTGACCCATATCCCGACAGGTACTGTTGTATCGATGCAGGATTCCCGGTCCCAACATGCCAACCGGAAGAAGGCATGGCAAATCCTGCGAGCGAAATTGGCCGAAGCAAGACAGGAAGCTCGGGAGCAGGAAATGGTCGAGCTCAGGAGAGGGGTCATGGGTGGTGTTGCTCGGATGGGACGTGGCGACAAGATCCGAACTTATAATTACGGCCAAAGCCGCTGCACTGATCATCGAAGTGGTCTTACAGTACACAACCTAGATGATGTCCTCGATGGTGGCAAGAGTCTAGAAACTGTAATGGATAGTGTGCGGACATGGCTTGTTGACAACGAGATAGCGGCTATGGCTGCCGAGGATTCAGCCAAAGACAAAGAATGGCTGCGTGCTCCACCGTCCTAGGGTCTGTATAATGACAAAGTAACCATTCATTCAAACATTGGCATATAATCACCACATTGCATAGCATTTATATAATACTTTCATATAACGTACTTTAGATACTATAAATCATTACAATGTTTATTCCCGCCATGGACATTACCCCGAGTCCCCGAGTCTCAAATGTATTTCCGCTCTGGGTCAAAAGAGTCCAACGCCTCCATGGTTTTCTCATACCTGTGAGTATAAATGTGTCAGTCTAAGGTATAAATAGTAACACGGGTCTTGTTTAGTACAAACATTGTGAATACTATGCCCCCACTCATGATCAACCTTGCCAGTCGTGGAACAGCTCCAGACCATAGAGTCAGGACACCCTCATCTTTGAAAATACGTGCCGCGCAGACAAAACTGTTTTTATAGTTCTTACTGGCTTCCAGTGATTGCATTCTGCTACCATGTTAATCTGTGCCCACCTTTGGGTTCAAAAAGAGAGGGGATGGACACGCGAGGTGCACAACAGACCTTGTCTTGACAGTATCAAGAGGTTGCGTGATATAACTATATGTAAAAGTATGAGTATATTCCTACCAAAAACCAGTAACGATATGCAGCGTGAGCATGACTTGAAATGGACATACACTGTGATAAGGCCTGCTATACCACCGAGAGCAAAGGTGCTTGCAGTCCCTAGCCTTTCACCGGGAGCAACATAACCCTGGGCCACTTGTTTCAGCATTGTATAGCTCGAGAACCGCGTTGCTGAGTTTGCAGCCTGTCGCGCCGTTGTAGGAACAAAGCCTTGGAAAAACCCTCGAATACCCCGTTCATGAAATATAACCTTACTGCCGTGTAAAAACCCACGCATGCGAGGATTCTGAGATTTCCGATCATCAATCCTATAGTGATGACAATAAGTCAGCACACATTAGTCCTAGTCACACAGCGCATAGCAGATAGAAATTATGGTGGATTTGACGAACAGTTGTGTTTTAATACTCTCAAATGGCGTGACTGCCAGTAAGGACTCTGTGAAGCCTGCCCCAAAGCCTGCGATAACTGTTCTAGGCCCGGAAATGTTGCCATTTTCATCTTGTAGAAGTGATTTAAACCAGTCGAAAGCAACAAATCCTTTGCCATAGTGAAAACACCAGCATTAGCCACAACATATTGAAGACAGGTCTCTGGTAAAACAAGACTAGACTAACGAATTCCTGCCTTCAGGGAGTTCCCTATAATCAAGGTTGTGCACCCTGCATACCATTGTGTTCCAAATGGCGGCCATGGGAGTTTCTTTGCATCGGGTAATCTGCGGTTAAGCTGGGAGCGTGTTTTGGCAACTGGTTATAACACTTGTCAATTTGCAGTAGTTATGGCTGAGTTTGGTATGAGTCATACATTCAGCTGGATAGGTAATTGCTGTTTCTCTTTTAGCAGACCGTGCGTGAGCAACAATGAGGATGTGCGTTACCAATCTCAACTGCACCAGCAGTAGAGCCTGCAATAATTGACCGCAAACTGCTGGGCTGAGTCACTGTTAGTTATGCGACTGACGGGTGACAGCAGTACAGGAAGCTGGAGTATGAAAAACCTTTGGTCTCTGATCATTCTCTGAGATTGCCATTGTGAGGGGAGTTGTTGAGACAGCGTAGAAGCTTGATTATTGAATTGCGCAGCTTTAGGTGCCGGTTGGACGGACAGGCACTTAACCACCCCCGCAACTGAACCAGACGGAAGTTAGCCCCCAATGATACGGGGTTCGGAGAGGGCAGCACCCGTAAAATGCAGCGGGCATGCTGGTGAGTATTTTAAGCTTCAAAGATATACAGAGTACGGTGTAGTACACAGCAATAAACCATGCTATGTTCTGGGGCGGCATTCAAAGCCCCCTAAGCCGAAGGGGCAATTTGTCGTCGCGATAGCTTCCCAGGGATAGAAATTGACATTCCGCTAGACACACTCTACATACATAAACGCAAGCCGGAGTTTTCAGCGCTTGGTAACCGACGGAGAACGTAGCCGTAATAGAGGAACTCTCTCCCTGGATTTTCCCTTGTCCTCCCCCCTCTTCTCTCTCTCTCTTTCACTCTCTCTCATCCCCCCGGCAGATTTGAGTTCTGATTTCTTTAAATTGGGTCCTGCTCAGCGTACCAAACAGTAGCCCCTTCCATTGACCGCAAATCAATCTTATTTCACTTTGGCCCTTGTCCCCAGCCTCAGAGATGTTGATGTCCGCGGGTCTTTGTGATGCCCACGGGGTGTCTCTTGGCCCAAACCAATGGCGGCTCAGGGCTGCTAAGGCTGCTAATTAATTTGCAATGATGCCAGGGCCAACAAGACTGAACAGAATAGCACAATAAGATTTGACGGGACATAATTTTCAGAAAGACAAGGCTGTCCTGGAACAAAAAGACCGAACAGCAGCCGATGACCCATGGAAAGTACACCACCGGAGTGGATTCATGAATCGTAGAAATGCAAAGCCTTAGCAAGAGATTAGCGTTGTAGGCAAGCACATAGATTCAAAATGTGGTTTGTGAGTTGTGTAATGTATCCGCAATGACGTAAACCTTGCGGCCAAGATAGGAGTCTGATCAATGACCATCTGCCTGTTAGCGTGAAAGCCACCCCCTTTAACGCCGATAACACAACAGGTCAAACGGAGAAAGCCAGGAAGCGCCATGATCCCCGGTCCGGGATCATTGATGCAGTGTCAGGAAACATATGTACATTTGATCAAGCAAGAACGCGCGTACAGTGGCCCATTCAACATAAAGCACACCATTAGATACGACAAGGTCCAAAAATGGTGCATGATGAAAGACGGAAACCAGAGAAGAAAACAAAGCGCAGATAATGAGAAGGCGGAGACAGCGCATAGTATAATACAGAAACCTCAAAGCGTTATCGTATGGTCATAGTTGATATGAAACGAATCAAAAAAGGGCAACAGTAACAGTACGAAAAGCAGAAGTAAAAGGTGCTCAGACCAGCAAGTAGACGAGTCATTGTAACTTGCCGTTTTCATGTAAGAAGTAGAAGGGAGGGCAGATAACAATATAGAGGAGAAAGAAATAGAAAAAAAAAAGAACAGGACGGGCAGACAGATATACTCCCTTAATTCTGAAACTGCTGCCTATAACACCTGTGTTGGGTGAGATTTGCTGCTCGACTGTCCTTGAGGCGCACCAAACTTGGTCTCGTTTTGTATACTGCGTCGCTGACCCTGTCCTCGACCTCCGCGATAGGTACCACGGCTTCTGCCGTATTGATATTGTCCACTATTTGCATGATGGTTGTGACGACGCTCTCCGGTGTTTGGGTTGGGAGCCGTGGTGGTATGTGGTTGCGATGGGTTCGAGATGGGGCGTGGAATGGTGTCTGGGGAGTCATAAACGTAGAGCTTCTTGTCGATGTTTTGTGGAATAGGCTGGATTTCGGTTCCAAGCTCTTGCTCAATCTTGTACAGGTTGAAGCGGTCTTCCCAATTTATGAGGTTGATAGCGAGACCGAGATGCCCGAAGCGGCCGGACCGACCAATTCGATGGAGATAAGTTTCGGCATTCTTCGGGAAATCGAAGTTGATGACCACATTAACAGCTTGGATGTCGATACCCCGAGTAAGCAAATCCGAGCAAACTAGATTCCGGCAAACTCCGTTCCGAAAATCGTGAAAAACCCTGTTTCGATGTTGCTGGAGCATTCTCGCGTGGGAATAAAAGCATGAATATCCTAACTCCGTTATCTTCTTTGCGAGTAGTTCAACTCGATTAGTGGAGTTGCAGAAGATTATCGACTGATTGATTTGCAGCTTGGAAAAGAGGGTGTTCAGACAGTGAACCTTCTGTTTCTCCTCCACAAAGGCATAATATTGGGTGATTCCGCGCAGGGTGAGCTCGTCCATAAGATTTATTTCGTAAGGATTGCGCATGTGTTTGTCCTAGGAGATATTAGCGCGCGTCGGTAGTGACAGAGGTCAATCCAAACATACCTTGAATGACTTCACAATTAAGGGGAATGTGGCGCTGAACAGCATGACCTGACGGTCCTTAGGATGAAACGATAGCAGTTGCTCAATAACCGGTGTAAATTCGGGTGACAATAGCTTGTCGGCCTCGTCCATGACAAAAGTAGGACATTCAGACAGATCAGCTACTCCTTTGCTAGCCAGATCCAGGACCCTTCCCGGGGTTCCAACAAGTATGTGAACCGCGTCATTCAATCTGATGATATCGTCCATCAAGCCAGTTCCTCCTGTGGTGACCATGACATTGATGCCTAGATGTTTCCCCAACGTCTTGCAAACGTGTGACGTTTGGAGAGCTAGCTCTCTTGTTGGAACAAGAATCAGTGCCTGTGTCTTCGTGCTCTTGGGATTTATGCGCTCCAAGGTAGGAATGACGAAAGCTGCTGTTTTCCCCGTGCCATTTTTGGCTCGCGCCAGAATGTCTCTGCCGGTGAGAGCTACTGGTATCGTTTCTTCCTGGATAGGAGATGGCTTCTCAAAACCAGCTTCGAATATACCCATCATAAGCTCACGCTTGATGTAGAAATCTTCAAATTCTAAGCCTTTTGTAGCAGTCACATCCTGTAACGGGTCAGGCTGCAGCTTAGATATGCAGATATACGCGGAGACAAACCTCAGTCTGCGGCCTTGCATCCTTTGCAGGGACATTTAATTGATCTTTCCACTTCGCGTCTGGGTTTGCATCCCTACAAGAGCATGGAGTTAGAGCGTGACGGGATTCACCAGTCAGCGTATGGAAATAACATACCCCAAAGTCGTGTTGTTCAACTGTGAGGCTAGCGCGTCTGCCATGGTGGTTGATTATCGAGAGACGTAAGAGTTACAAAGTGATGGCAATATAGGAACAGACAACCCGGGAGGGATTTGTTGATGGATGCAGCCAGATTAGACCAAGCAAGCACGAGAAGATTGATGTTGGCCCAGTACTTTAAGGGTGCTGGAAACACAATATTTCAAAGTATCTTGATCAACACTTGGGAGGAACAACACACGAGGCGACAGGGTGGATGGATGAGTTGGTGATTCCGCGATGCCAACGCACGAGGCTACTTGACAGAATACAAGGGCTGGGGATGAGAGAAGAAAGAGAGAGGGACGTATGTAAGGGGTCTGCCTGGTCTGGTAATTAACTTGTTGATTCCTTTGTAAAGACCTCAAGGCGTCCTAAGGCAAAGTGCCCGTGTGCAAAGGCCGTCGATGTGGAAGTCAAGAACGAGACTCCAAGGGTTGTCTGAATTGAATGTAGGCTATGATTCGAGCTAGTCAGACGGATCAGTGGTGTGTTTGAGTTTCTAGATGTTGGAGATGTTAGGAAATTTTGTTTGATAAAGGTTGGTCGTAGGGAGAGAAGGCAAATGGCTTATCGTGGAAGAGCGAAGTGGGAAAGATGGAAAACTTCAATGTGGTGGGTGGGAGGTAAGGTGAATAATACATCCATACATATTGATACGGGGTAGTAGATGCCGTAGCATACCCACTCACTAGGTAGTCATGTGCTCTACGGCGTACTAGAACTACACTACTACTTACCTACCAGTAGGTAGGGTACAACGAGGTACGGAGTCCGTACTCCGTACCTATGTACTACAGAGTACCTCAGCCCCTAGATAGCTAACTAACTACCTAGATACCTAGCCCCGGAGGTACTCCGTAGGAGGCCTTACGTACTTGGCAGTCAGTAGAGCTCCGTACTCCGTACTGGTAAGTAGTCTGTTCCGGGTGGGCAAAGCGCGCTTACCGCCTTTCTGGACCCGGCTTGTTTTTCGTTCACTGGCAATACCACCACAGTACCTGGGATAGATACTAAGATACCTACCTACCTTTAGGTGCGTACTTAGGTAGAACACTGCTAAGTATCCATGATATAGATATGCCCATAGATGCGCTTGTTCATGGAATGGTGTACCACTCACTTCGTGAGCCGATTAAGTTTCGCAAATACCCAATTCCTCCGAGCTTTCTTACCTTTTTAGGTATTCAAGACAGCCATCTTTGTAGGTAGGTTCGATTTTTACATGCCAGGATAGTGTAATTTGACAGATAACTATTATTGCCCATATATCTCACACCCCAAACGCAAACGCAACCCGGAGGGGAAATATCTACTGGATAAAATGACGACGAGAGACATCACAGGCTGAGATCTGATACATTTTTAGGATAGCACGTGAGAAAGACGTCCAAAACGAATATGTGAAGAAGAGGGAGCGTAAGAAGATTAGTGGTAAGAAAAAGACAGAGTACAGGGCAGGAAAGGAAAAATGAATGACATAGGTACGTGGCAATCACTTAAAAAGCTGCTGTTAAAAGGGCAGTCTTGTCTGTCCTCGCTCTGGCTCGGCTAACCTGGACAAGTCATGTAAGTACCAGTCTATAAAATGTCATGAATATACATACTCCTTAACTCGGACATCAGGTGCCAGACTGATCTCAGCTCTTGACCCAGGTGTGATAAGTATGAACTGCCGCCCGATGGATCGTCTAGCAGCGAGCATCTATTGTCTCATCAGCAAGCCTCTACTACATTGGTGTTTCCAACATACAAGCATATCGATAGCCATCTTCCTATTGATATGATCCATATACACGTCACTGCCAAGATTAAATCAGCCTCAAGAGATGGTAGAAACACACGGAGCCTTACAATTCATCCAAGCAGCGAATTGGAGAACCCATAGCCTCCCACAACGCCAATAGAAGGCAAACCTGAGAGAACGACTTCTCACCACCAGAAAGCGTCCTTGCACCACGACCGGCACTGTCTTTTGTTATGTCAGGTTCCACCTATGGAGCATTGTTAGTACTGCTGAGGGGGAAAGATAGTAAGGACACATACTTGGAGATCCAAGAGTTTGCCCTCATGGTCGGTTAAGAGTCGACCCCGAAAGCTTCTTTCACTTAAAAGGTACGTGAATTGTGCTTTTGCACGTGATGAAATATGTGACCTGAAAATGAGCCAGCGGTTTTTGCGAAGCTTAAGTGTTGCTTTGAGTACCTAGATTAACTGTTAGAAGGTGTAATTGTTGCGAGAAAGGCATCATATGTACTTCAGCCAATAATTTGAACTCCTCAACCTGCTTTAGAGCCCGATCATAGGATTCAGCTGTCTTCGCAACTTCGGCAGAGAGTTCGTCGCGAGACGCTCCTAGCCTAAATTATCGTAAGCAAGTGTTTGACAGTACATGAATTTTCCCACTCACTGTTGGTTGTAGCGTCCGAGTTCGTTTTCAAGATGGTCAAGCTTTTTGTCCAGACTAGCACCAGTTTCGCCTTCATCAATTGCAACGCGTGGGGAGATTATGCTCGCTTTCTCGCTGTATTCAAGAATACGTGCCGCAATCTCATCTCTTTTGCTGTACAGTCTTTCCCTGTCCTGTTTGCTGTCATTGATTTTCTCAATTGCTGCATTTTTATCACCTATAATTTTTCGGCGCTTTTCTTTAGCGATGTACTCCTCATTCTGAGCAACTCTTAGCTCTTCAGCTATGACGGTGATTTCGGCTTCTTTGGCTGAGAGCACTTGTTTGGCTGCTTTTAATGCCTTTACCATTCTGTTCATAGCATCCACGCTGTCCCTTAAAGACCCGTCATTAATGCTCTTCTCCTCTTCAGCCTCACGAAGAGTAGCTCGTAGCACATCAAGGCTCCCATCTTCGACAGCTTCTCTATCGAGTGTGTCGGTGAGTTCTTCAACCCGATCTTCCTTTTGTTGTAGCGCAACTCGTAGTTCGTTGGCCCTTCGCTCATGTTTCACACGGGCTTTTTTGCAGCTTTCCACTCGAGTCCGGGCAGATCGAAATTGTTGTTCTTGATGACTGAGATTCGTCTTCAGTTCTGCCACTACACTCTGCTGCACTCTAAGAAAAGCTATGAGTACCAATGACATTGCCATAGAAGGAGTTGATCAAAAATCACCTTATTTGTGATTCCAAGTCAGATTTCATGCGAGGGCTCCCATTGTAGGCCGGAACCGGTGCGTGATTTGGCTCACCTGACCGGCTATAAGAGAGATGAAAGCCCTTGCGTCTATCTCCTTGGTTAATGCAATAACACCGCTTTACGTTTCGAGGAGCCTCCCCGTCGAAGAGAACCGAGGATGCTTCCTCTATGTTTTCAATGAGCAGCATCTGTTCTATGCCATGATTGATAATCAACTGTCGACGGACTGACTCGTCCTCGATCTAAAGCTGAAATTAGAGTAAAAGAAACCCTACTAGATTGTACCAAAGGAATATCTGACCTGAAGGATCCGCAAGGCTGTAACGAACTGAGGTTCCGGCTCTTTGTCTGATGTATCAAGGCGTTGATCACCCCCTATGATGATAGGGCAAACACTTCAATTTTCGTTAAAATCTTCCAAAACTGAAGCAGACCTGAAGATACTTACCAATTCACCTTGTTCATTATCTCTGAAATAATGTCCCTGTCATTTATTGAGGCAACGATAAAGCTGTTCAATGTGGCGCCGAACGAATTCTCGAGTATGGAAGACCATTCAGGTTTCAGCAGGCGCACGTAATGACCGATAGGCCCGACAGGACGCCTAGAGAAGGATTGTTCCTTTTCAATCTTGTTAAGAAGAACTGGCATATTTTCATGGAAACCTGAGCTCCGAGGCCCTCCTTTTCTGTTCATATTCAGTAAGGATGATTCTGCCTCTTCAACATCGGCCTTGAGTTTGGCCAGTGGCACTGCGGCTAACTTCACCTCCTTTTCGGCTTTATCAATGTCTTGATCCAAACAACTGGCATATTTTTCGTGCTCCTCATATTGAGTACGGAATTGGGCGGCTTCTGCTTTTGCTTGCTCGAGTTCTGCTTGCTTTCTAGAGTAGCTTCCACCGCTGATCTCGGCTAGACGTCGATTCTCCTTATCGATATTTTGCTGCGTTTTGGAAATTCTCGTTTCTGCATCTTTGAGATATTCTCTGATTTGCCGTTGCTCAGCCTGCGCACCAACGTTAAAAATCTTCTGAAAGCGAGCTCGAGGCAAGGGCCGGTGATACCTGTAGATCATGTCGCTCACTCATCTGAGCGTCCCAGGTCGATTTGACTTCGTTTTTTTCATCCTCTGCTTGATTGAGTTTGGCAGTGGCTTGTTGAACATATTCAGTAGCGGCCTCAGATTCGCCCTCGGCCCTTTGTATAGCAACATCATAGCTACCCAAGCTATCTTCAGCTACCGTAATGTTGTTGTCTGCCCTGAGAATTTCGTCCTGCAAGGAATCCCGTACCTGCTCTCTGTCAAAAATACATATTCATCCCTAACAGAAACGTACATACCCTCTCTTGTTCCTCAACTTGGGTCCAAGCCATTTGCCTTCGGACACTGTTCATCTTCTGTCGCAGGGATTCATGTTGATCAGATATATCCAATTTCCGTTTCGCTGCATCTCTTCGACTTTGTAAGATGACAATATCCTGCTCTCTACTTCTTAATTTCTCCTCAATCTGGTCACCGGACTCCTCAATCAGCCGATAATCTTGGTCCAGTTGTTCCAGTTGCACACCCTTGACAAAGAACTTATACTTTTCACTGGGGCTTGATGTGCTGAGGAATTGGCGGGCCATATCTTGAGAAAGAACATTCATTGGGTTGTCAAATTGCAAAGTAAAGTAGTCAATGATGGAGTCAAGTTCGGCCTTTTTTGTTGAAACAATTCGTCCACTTTCCGATTTTATCTTAAACCCGCTTGTGCCATTTCTGGAAAAGTGACGCTCTATAACGATAGACTTGCCATAGTCATCCGGCATGTAAGCGCCATCTCCCTGGTTTTTTATTCGCACGACAATCGTCGCATTCCTGGACACCAATTTTAGAACTCCATTGTACTCAAAGGGCTTGGTATTACCTACTCTTTGCCTTCCTTGATAAAGCTTTTCAAGCTTTGACCTCGGTTGGTAGCAGATGCTTTACCACCTAGGCAAAGGGTTATGGCTGTGAGAACTGCACTCTTGCCGCTGCCGTTTTTGCCCACAATGAAATTAATCAGGGGCCCCAGCTCGACATAGAACTGGTCATGGCACATAAAATTGTAACATTCTACGCGTTCTAGTATGCCATGCTCGGCCGGCAGGTTTGGCTCATCACTGGCGAAGGAATACTTTTCCTGGATGACTTGGGTAGCGCGCAGTTCAAGTTCATCTTCTTCGTCATCGAGAGCTTGTGTTATAGATCGTTTCCTCCTCTCTTCGTTGATATCATTTACTGAATCATCACTGCCTCCAGAAACAAGAGAACTCGATGTCCGAAGGCGTTTTTGCTATGGTACCCGGGTCAGCTCGCTCTTCAAAATAGACACTACCGGATGACGCTTACCGATGGCGAAGGGCTGGAGTTATCCTCTTCGCTTGAGACTTCTGGCCCCAAATATACCTGAGGGCGTTTCATTGATGGCATTGAGAAACGGCGACTGCAGTATGAAGAGACCTAATACCTAATAAGCCATACCCTATGCTTTGAGTAAGTAGAAAAAGAGGTCGGAAGGTCTCCTTGTAGGAAAAGACAAACAAAGAAACGGAACCCCGCTTTTTACCCACCGGCTCAATTTCCATCCGCTGAGGCTGAAAGCAAAAATCGCATCTTTGTTCCGTGTTCAGAGAAGCTTATTAGTGATATAAGTCGCGTGTCGCGCGTCAGCCTATACACGTGATTCAAGACTGGGACTTTAATGATGTAGTACTGCCAAAGGCGGTGAAAAGGAGGCGGATCGAACCTGCCATAGTGAGCAGTTGCCACTTGCGGCTATTAATAGTATAGATAATCTTATCTATAAGTTCTTATTATCTAGCTAGTTATAATAATGTTATTTTTATCACTATCTTACTATTTATGAATAGCTTTATCTAATATTATTATTATATAATAAGAACTATTTAACCGCAGTATATTATATGTTATGGGGTTCTTGTACAAACCCTTCAAATCCCAAATGCTTGACAATATCTGCGCGACATACTGAAACAATAACAAAGCAAGAGATAGTATTATAAAAAAAAATAAAAGAATATGATTTAAATATTATTATTTTTTATTAATTTCTTTTATATTAATAGTTAATGATTAAATTAATATAATTTAATTATTCAGTATTCTTCTAATATTAGAAATTAATTATATTATAGGATACATCCCAGAGCTATCTGACTTAGCTAGTCTATCTTATTAGACCAATATGTTATGGGGTTCTTGTATAAACCCTTCAAATCCCAAAGACTCAGCAATACCTGTGTGGATACTTTGTTTGATATATTATAATTAAATAAATAATTAAATAAAGTAAAAAATAATATTATATAAAAAGATAAAAAAAATATAATTTAAATATTCTTATTTTTTTTATTAATTTTTTCTGTATTAATAATTAATTATTAGATTAATTTAATTTAATTATCTTTTTAATATTAGAAATTAATTATTATTAAGAGATAATCTCTTAAGAATTAAAAATTATTTAATATATAAAAATAATAAATTCTTTTTACTTAATAATTTATAATAATTAAAAAATTATTTAAGAATTTATATAAATAGTATATATATTATAAATAGATTTAAATAATTAATAAATATATTTTAATTAATAATAATAAAAATATTAGATAATAAAAGCTCAGCTATAAATCTAACTAAAAAGCTTATAATAATATTTTATATTATTATTTATATTAAAAATATTATTTTTTATTTAATATTTAATTATATAATTCTGAACTTACTTTTTAGATTTTATTTAAAATTTTTTTTAAAATATATTATTTTTTTACAAAAAGCTTTATGTAAAATTTTTTATTAATAAAAAATATTTTATGAATAAAATAAAAAAAATTTATTATATTTATAATTATTTTTATAAAAAAGATAAATAATATATACTTTTTTAAATTATTTTTAAATAAAAAATAATAAAAATTACATAATAAAATAATTTATTATAAATAATAAATTAATTATTTAAAAATTTAGATATAAAAAAAAGACTTTTATATAAATTGTAATAATAAAATAAGAAAAAAAAATCTAGAGAAATTTCTTAAAAAATTTAATAAAATTTATATTATTATTAATAATATTAGCTAATTAAATAATTAAAAAAAAACTAAATTTAATACTATTATTTATTAAATAATTATTAAAAATATAATTTAAATAAAGAAAGCTAATTTATATAAAGAATATTATAATTAATTTCTTAAGATTAATTATAATATTTATTATATAAATACTCTAAAATAAAATTCTTATTATTTAAATAAAATAAACTAAAAAACTATATTAATCAAGATTATGACTTTTTATTTAAAAAGTGTTTTTTAAAAAATAAAATCTTTCTTGGAAGAATATTATTCTGTAATAAATTTTAAAAACAATTAAAAAAAATAAAAAAAAACTCTATTTTAAATATAAAAATAATAAATATTTTATATAAAATTATAAAAATAAACTAAGTAAAGTAGCTATAATAAAATCTATTAAAATATTAAATAATAAAAAGTTAAGAAAAATAAATTCTGTATAAAGTTATATATTAGAGAATATTAATAATAGAAAAATATTATTAAATTAAAAATATTTTAAGAAAGTATATCTGAATAATTTTTTTAAAATATAAATATTATTAAATTATAATATTATAATAAAAATATTAATAAATAATAATTATTTAAGCTATAGAATAATTAATAAAATATTTATATACTAAAAAGAATTATTAATAATAAAGATTATTTTCTAACTAATAAAAAAACTATTGAATAGATAGAATATTTAATATATATTATATAAACTTATCTAAATATAGATATATATTTAAAAAAAGCCTTTTTTTATATTTTATTAAATAGACTTAAGTATAATCTTATTCTAGAATTATTTTAAATAAAAAGATTTAATATATAGCTAAAATTAAAATAGAGCTAATTATATTTTTATATAATAAAAACTAGAATTATATAATTTAATTTCACGAAAATTAAAAATAAAGATCACTCAGATTTCTGCTGCTATTATAAATATATATTTATAATAATATTAATATATAAAAATTAAAAATCTTAAAATATTTATTATTATATGCTTTTTTAATTCTTTAAATCTTTATTTGCGAATAAATTACTGTTTTATTATAGCAAAGATATAAATTATATAATTAAATTAATATAAAAAAATAAATAAGATTCTTAGATATTATAAAATCTTTTATATAATATATCTTATAATAAATTATTAATATTATAAAAATACTAATAAAATTATTAAATAAAAACTTTATTAAAGTCAGCTATTTATTTATTATAATATTTATTCTTTTTATATAAAAACTAGAAGAAAGACTTTATTTCTATATAAATTATTATATACTAAATATAATTATTAAAAAGAATTAATATTTTTTATCTTTAATTTAGAAAATATTTAATTAGATTTAATAAGCTCAATAATTTATTAAGCTTAATAGTTTCTCTGTTTTTTATTATATATAAATTATTAAAAGTTAAGAATAAATAATAATCTTTTATATAAAATATAAATTATATAAATAATTAATAATTCTTTTTAATCCTATTAATATTTTAAGTATCTTTTAGAAATTTATTAATTAAATTCTTAAAGAATATTAAGATAAGTTTTGTTTAATTTATATAAATAATATATTTATTTACTTAAGCAGCTCTCTAGAAAGATATTAAGAATATATATAAAAGATTTTTATTAAATTAAATAAAACAGAATTATATCTAGATTAGAGTGGCTAACAGCCAGGTCAGATTAGATTAATTAGAATTTTTATATCTAATTATCAGATTATAATTAGATTAAGAAAGTTTTTATATCTGATTATAATATAACTAGAAATTAGATAATTAATTATTTTAATTATTCTTAATATTAAGATCTATTTATTATATCTTTTTAAGCTTTAATATAATTAAGATATATTTAAATTAAATAGTTATTAATCTAATTATCTTTATTATTATTTAAAAATATATAAAAAAAAGCTTTCTAGATTAAAAAAATATAATTAAAAAAGAAATTAAGAACTTTTCTTAAGAAGTAAGAACTTTTCTTAAGAAGACTTTATTGAACTTTTACTTTCTTATATAAATTGGATATAAAAGTGAGATAAAAGTAAGAGAAAGATAAGAGAAGTAAAAAATAAGAAAAATCAAAGATTAGATAATTAAGTAAGAACTTTTCTCTGATTTCTTAGAAAGACTTTACTGAATTCTTACTTTCTTATATAAATTAAATATAAAAGTAAGATAAAAGTAAGGTGAAGATAAAAGAAAGATAAAAAAAAGATAAAAAAAATAATAAAAAGAATTAAAAATCAGAAAGAGACTAAAAACTGATTTAACTTAATTAAAACTTATTAAAAAACTGATTAAAAACTAAGAGATCTTTTTATTTATATTTATAGTCAATTAGCTATCAAAAGTATATAAAAATATATAAAATTATATAAAAATTATATAAAAATTATATAAATAGAATAGGGCCGAGAATAATAGAATTAGTAATTAAATAAAGACTAAAATAATTAATAAAAGTAAAATCTCTTGCTCTACTGCGGAATAAGTAAAACTTAAAATTATTAATCTATTAACTAATAATCTAAGATAATTAACTAATCTGAGACTATAAACTAATAAGTCTTAGATAGTAAACTTATAAATCTTAGACAGTAAACTAGTTAGTCTGCTTATATTATTAATATATTTCTGTAGTTTTAATAAGATAAAATATCAGAAAAAACTAAAGTAAACAAATTACTAAAATAGAAAATAATAATAATAGAATTTAATAAATTATTATATTTAACTATTTAATAAATTAAGTATATTTCTAATTAAGAAACTACTTAGTCAGATTATCTACTTATATTTTATTAATAAATATTTATTAAATATTAATTATTTTATTCAGAGCTTCTTGTCTTAGCTAATAATTAGTAATATTAATATATTTTAGACTAGTCTAAAATAAAAAATTCTTATTAATAAGAATTTTAACTGTTTAATAATTATTATATAATATAAAGAAGTATTAATTAGAATTAAATCCTATTTATTTAAAAAATCTTCTTTATTAAAAAAGTTATTTAATTATAATAATTAGAACTAATAATTTAGCTTTAGTAATTAAAAAAGTTATATAATATTATTTCTTGCTTAGCTAATTAATAGAGCTATTAAATAAATAAATAATATATTTTATTAAGCTAGTATAATCTTGATTATTAGCAAAACTAATATTATTAGCTATATAAAATAAAATAGAACTAGAGCTAAATTTAATAGTCAAGTTTTTTATTTTTTTTAAATAAAAGATTAAATAATTCACAGTTCTGAGATATTTAGAACTTAAATTGATTAGATATTTTAAAATTAACTAGTATAATTTAATAATATTAAATCTAATTTAAATTATAGAATATAAAGCTGATCCTATTTTCTGCTAAAATTTATAAATTTAATTAATAATAATCTAATAAAGTAGATTCTTTACTAATTTCTTACTTAGAAGTAGGAATTTAGAGCTTTTTCTTTATTCTAAATTAAATTTATTAATAATCTTATTAATATAGTTTAATTATTAAATTTATAACTTTCTATTTAAGTAATTATATAAGATTTAAATATTAAGAAATAAATTAATCTCTTCAAGATCTTTAAATTTAAATAATATTATTAATTCTTACTTAAATTTATTGAATTTTTAATAATTTGATTTATAAAATATATAAATTATATTATTTATAAAAATTATTAAAATTATAAATTTATTAATAAAAATATATTAATCTTTCTGAATAGACTTAAGCCCTAGGACTATTAGTCTCTATTTTAGAATATTTTATTAAAGAAATAGTAAATATCTTAATCTATATAAAGCTTTTTATAATAGAAAAACTGTTTATTTATTTTCTAATTCAGAAATTAGATCTATATAGATTTTCTTCTTAATAAAATTATTAAAAAAGACAGTAATTATATCCAGTTAATTGATTTCCAGATTAAATATAATAATTAGAATTAAAAAAATCTATATAAATCTGGCTGCAAGAGTACTAGTATATATTTTTAATTAATTAAATATTTATAAATTATCTCTAATATAAATTCAGACTTTAAAATCAGTCAGATAATTAGTTTTATTAAATTTATATAAAAATACTTATTTTAATAATAATACTTCAGCTTTATTAGTTTTATAAATTAAATATATATTCCAAGTATTTAGAGCTTTTAATTAATTAATTTTAGTTTTAACAGTCTGAGTAAATTAGCTTGAAAATATATAATTTCTTATTTTTTATTAGTTAATAGATAAAGATAAAAGTGATAAAAAATTAATATAAAGAATTTTATTCTTATTAATATAATTAATTATTATTTAAATAACTTAGAGAATAAGTCTAGTTCTTTTAAAATTAAGATTAGATAATTCTGAGCAGATCTGTTTCAGATCTTTAATTAATTTAATATCTAAGAATTTAGTTTTATTAATCAGCTTATTAATATTTAAATTATTAATAAGAATCTGAGGTGATAAAGAAGATAAATCAGGCGATAAAGATAATAAATCCTCTATAATTATATTATTATTTTATAAGATATTCAACTAATTATCTAAGACTGTTAACTGGCTTGGCTCAGCAGTTAACTGGCCTGAGATTATTAACTAGTCTTATTTTAATTAATTACTCAATAAAGATTTAGATATTTATTTTAATATTTCTAAATTAGAAAGATTTTTATCTATATCAGATTCTTCAGATTCTTCAGAAATAAAGATATCTAATTATTCTAACTAAATAGAATTAACTAATTTAGTTATTTTTTACTTTATTAATAAATTTTTGAATTCAGTATATTATTTATAATTAAAATTTTTATTAAAAATAATATTATAAATTAAAATTACTCTTTTAAAAATAGGCACCCAGATCTATTAAATATTAATTATCTAATAATTAATTAGATAATTAATTAGGGCTCTAGGTCCTAGTTTATCTTCTTTAAATAAATTACTAATTCAGATATAGATATATAATCTATATTTTCTTAAACAGAAAATATCTGATTTTTTAGATAATTATAAAAGACTTTTTCAGATAATTTTATATAATATTTTTTAATTTAATTATTTATTTAATATTCTATTTAGAATAAAAATAGCTGAATCTATTATTTTAGACTATAAAAATATAAGAAGTCCTGAATTAATTAATAAACTTCTTATTTTAAAAATAATTAGAGCTCTGGATCTTTTTATATATAGATTTTGCTCTGACTAATAAACTAGTAAATAATTAATTAATAAATCTTTAATATTAGTCTAGATTAGAAAGATATTAAGATTTCAGTTCTGATTAGAATAAAATCTCTTAAATATTATTCTAAACTAATTAATAATTAATTAAATTATATTAATAATTAATTCTAAAATATCTAATTTAGAAGTTAGAACTTGTTCTAGATAAAATTTTAAATAAAAATAATAAAAATAACTAATATATCTCTGTTTATTAATTCTATTTATTATATAAATTAAGTTTTAATAAATTAATTTAAATATCTGACTTTTTTTCTTAAATTTTTATCTTAAAATTTGCCTTTCTAATTAGCTAATTTTATATATAAAATATTTTTTAATTTAGCTTAGCTTATCTGAGCTAGTCTATTTTAGTAAATTAATAATATTAATTCTCTGAACTAAATTACTTAGATAATTTAGAACTTTTTTATTAGAATATTCTAATCTTTTATATTATTCTTTGGCTGTTCTAGATATTATATATTAATATTCTGAGAGTTTAATTAGCTTAAGACTATGAACTAATAAGCCTAAAATAGCTAACTAATTTATCTTAGCAGCTAACTAATTTAATTTAGCAGTAATAATTATAGCAGAACTAGATTTTTATTCTTATTAAATATAATATATTTTTTTGATTTTCTTAATTTAATATAATAAAGTTTTATCTGCCTGTTTAAGAAATCTATTTCTTTTATTTAAAAATAGTCTCTTTTTGTCAGCTTTTGCAGCTGAGAGAATATTTATATAAAATTAAAAAATATAGATTACTTCTTTAAGTTTAAAATATAGATTTTTTTTATTTAGACAAATAAAATAAAAAATAATTATTTTATAATCTTAAATAATTAAGACAGTATCTTTTACTCTTACTAATCTATTTTTATTTATAATAGAAGTATAATTAATAAAAAAATTCAAAAAATTATAAATATAACTATCTGAAGCAGTATTAAAAGTTTATTAAAATAAATAAAATATTAATAATTATTCTAAATAGATAGTTTATTAACTTATTACTAAGAAGATTTTTTCTGCTTTATTAGTTACTTTATTATTTTTATTAAATAAAGACAGTATTTAATAAGCCTGGCAGTATTATTTAAAGAAATATTTTAATTTAGAATTATTTCTGAAAATATTTCTAAAATAATTTAAGATTTTAATCTTAGACTTTTATTCAGAATCTCTTAGTTTCTTATTAATATAGAAATAATTATTAAAATTATAAAATTTATTATTCTTATTTAATTTATATAAGCAGAGCTAATTCTTAAATCTTTATCTTTTTATTAATATTTTACTGTTTTAAGAAGTTTGTTTTAACTTAGTTATTAAAACAATTATTAAAATAGTTAATTTAGAATTATTTAAAAAATCTTAAAAAAAGATATAGCTAATTTTATTACTATTACTATTAACTAACTTAATAAATTATTTAATTTAAGAATTTAGATAAATCTAATTATATACTCTTTATATTATCTTAAAAAACTCAGATAATTCTTTCTGATTATTCTTATTATTAATTAATTTTAATTATTAAATTATTACAAAATTATCTATTATTTTCTGAACTAATTTAAGAAAGTTATAGATTATCTAAATAAAACTAGTAATCTTATTTAATTTTAGCTTTATTATTTTTAAATAAACAAGCTCTTATTAAGTTATATAATTTTTAATAAAATTCTTTGTTTCTGAGAATTATAGTTTATAATATTTATTAATAACTTCTTTTATATAGAATTAATTAATAGAAATAATCCTCTTCTTTAGAACTTATAAAATTTAGTAAGATCTTTTTAAATTAAGTATAGCATACTGATTTTGCTTATTTAATATAAAATTTATTAATAAATTTAAAAAGACTAGTCCAGAGATGATTTTCTTCTATTTCTTAAATTAATAATTAAATTAATTTATAATTTCTTAATATAAAAAACAATCTAATTCACTGAGATCTACTATTAAAATAATATAATAATTAAAGTCTAAAATAGATATAGCAACTAGCTTAATAAAATAATTAGATTTCTTAGATAAATCTAGATTTATATATTTTCAGATACTCTTATTAATAATAAATAATTAAATTTGATTAATCTAAAGAAATTAATCAGATTAATTATTAAAAATAATAGAAACTTTCTTAAATTACTAATTTTAAGATATAATAAAGAAATAGTCAAAAAAATTTAAGAATTTAGATAGATCTTATTTTTTACTTAAAAATTCTATAATTTTCTATATAAATTTTAAGTCAGAGATAAAATAAAAATAAAAAAAACAAAAAAATATAAAGAGTCTCAGAGATATTAATAAAAAATTAATATAAAAATATAATCAGACTTATAATTAAGAATTTTTCTTAAGAAATAAAAACTTTTCTTAAGAAGACTTTATTAAACTTTTACTTTCTTATATAAATTAGATATAAAAGTAAGATAAAAGTAAGAGAAAAATAAAAGAAATAAAAAATAAAAAAAATTAAAAATTAGATAATTAAATAAGAATTTTTCTTTAATCTTTTAGAAAGACTTTACTAAACTCTTACTTTCTTATATAAATTAGATATAAAAATAAAATAAAAATAAGATAAAGATAAAAGAAAAATAAGAAAAAGATAAAAAAAATAATAAAAAAATTAAAGATTAGAAAAAGATTAAAAGCTGATTTAATTTAATTAAAACTTATTAAAAAACTAATTAAAAACTAAGAGATCTTTTTATTTATATTTATAGCCAATTGGCTATCAAAAGCACATAAAAATATATAAAATTATATAAAAATTATATAAAAATTATATAAATAAAACAGGGCCAAGAATAATAAAACCAGTAATTAAATAGAGACTAGAATAATTAATAAAAATAAGATCTCTTGCTTCGCTGTGGGATAAACAGAACTCAGAATTATTAATCTGCCAACTAATAATCTAAGACAGCCAACTGGCCTGAGGCCGCAAACTGATAAGCCTTAGGCAGCAAACTTGCGAGCCTTAGGCAGCGAACTGGCCAGTCTGCCCATATTGTTGACAGAAATTAATATCTTTTTTATTATTATTTATTAAAAATAATAAAGAAATCTTAGTTATATTAATAAAATTCAGTTTTTTATAAAATTATTATTTTTATAATAAGAAATATATATAAAAATATATAATTATTATTTTAGTTTAGCTATATATTTTAATTATATTATATAAAATATTAGAAAAACTATATATTAATTATTAATTAAAATATTAAGAATAAATATATTATTTTTATTTTATTATTTTTTCTGAATTAGACTATTTTTAAATTTATAAATAAAATATAGCTTAAAGAGTTATTAATAAAATTAGAAATAGATAGATAGTTAAAAAGATTATAAATAATTAGATTATTAAAATAAAATAGATTAAATATATTAAATAGATTAAATATATTAAATATATTAAATAGATTAAATATATTAAATAGATTAAATAGATTAGATAGATTAAATAAATAGAATAGATAAATAAAATAAATAAAATATACTAGATTTATATTATAATATTATAATTTTTATAAAAAAGTCTATAAAAGTCTTTTATAGATTTTTTTTATAAATATTTATTTTTTATTTTAATTTATTATATTTTAAGCAGTTTTATTTAAAAAAAGAAACTATTTTATAATTCTAGATTTTAAATATAAATTTCTGTTTATTAGATTTATTAAAAGAAATAAAATATAATAAATATCTTAACTATATATTAAAATATAATAAATTATATTTATATAAAATTATATTTTAAAATAAAATAAACTATTTTTATAAAATTTTTTATTTTTATTTTTTTATATTTATTATTTATAGAATAGCTTTAGAATTATAAATTAATTATAATTATTTAATTTATTTTTAAAAAATATTATTAAGTCTTCTTTTTATATTTCTTAAATCTTTATAAATAATAATATTTAAACTAAGATAAGCTTTTTAAATCAGATCTTTTCTTTTTCTCTAAATCTTAAGATTATATATATTATAAAGAATTAAAAAATTATTTTATATTTAATTTTTTTAAAAAAGCTCTCTATTTTTTAGAATTAATAATAAAAGATAATCTTTTTTAAAAATTATATATAAATTTAAAAACTGTTATTTTATTTTAGTTAAGAAAAGTTATTAATAATATAAAATAATTTTTAAAAAGATATATTATTTTTTAATAAAGTTTTTTATATTTATTATATTATATATCTTTATATTTTATAATATTTAGAAATTAAAAACTTAAAAACTAGTTTTATAAGCTATTATTTCTATAAGAATTATAAAACAAAATATTATTAATTATATTTAAATAAATAATTAATTAAATATTAAATAAAAAATTATTATAAATATTTATTTATTTTTTTAAAATAAATCTTTTTTAATTATTATCTTTTTCTAGATCTCTATAATTTATAATAAACAGGATTTTTAAAGTTAAATCTTATATTTTATAATTATTTATTATCTATTATTTTAAATTATTAAATATATTTGATTTAAATAGATAATTAATCTTACTATTTTATTTTTCTACTGAAAATTAAGTTTTTTTAATTAAATATAAATTAAAAAATATTTTATACAACTATCTAAAAAAAGATATATATAATTATTATTAAAATTTCTGAATATTAAATAAATATTAATTATAATAAACTACTAAATTTAAAATTAGTTTTAATTAAAAAATATTTTTTATTTTAATTAAATATTTTTTAATAAAAGATATAGATTATTATAAGATTTTACTAGATTTTTAATTAATATCTAAATCTTATATTAATAAGAATCTAGCTATAATTATTTTATTAGTCTTATATAAATATAATCTTATCTATTAATTATTAAATATAATAATTAATAATATAAATATTAATAATATAATATTTAATATAATCTTAGCTAAATTTTAAACTTAACTTAGTTAAAATATTTAGCTTTATAATATTTTAATTAATTTTAATATTTTAAGAATTATTTAAAATTAATATTATATTCTTTATTTTATTTATATAATTTAGTTTATAATTAATATTTTTTTATAAAAATTTTAAATTAAGATCTTAAATAATATTATTAAATATATATAAAATAATAATAATAAAAGTTTTAAAATTTCTTTTAATATTTTAAAAAATTTTAAAAAAATATATTCTAGAAATTATTTATAAAAGATTAATATGAAATCTTTTTTTATAAAAAATTTCTAGAAATTTTCTATCAGCTAGTTTATTATATTAATTTTTAATTATAAATTTAAAAGATTATAAAATTTATAAATATAAGCTTTTAATATTATAAAATTTTTTTATTTATTTAATAACTTAAATCTAGCTTAATTTATTATTTGTTTTTAATTATAAAATTTACTAAAACTTAATCTATTTTATAATTTATTAAATATTTAATTTTTATTAAATAATTAAAAATTTTATTTAATATTATAAATATAATAATATTAATTATTTTTATTTTATTATAATTAAATAAAAATAGATAAAATATTTTTTAAGTTTTTATATTTTTTTTTTATTTTCTATCTTTCTTAAAATAATAGATTTATTATTTATAAGATTTATAATATTTATAATAATTTTTTAATTATTTAAATTATTTAATTAACAGACTAGACAAAAAGCAGATATTCTAAAAAAGAAAAATTCTTAAGAGCTTATATAATATATATTAAAAGTTTTAAAAATATTATTATTATATTTATTAAATAAAAAACTATATCTATATAATTATAATTATTCTAAATCTAATATTAAAGCTTAAAAAGTTTAAAAAAGATATATAATTAAATAATAATATTAATTAATATTATAAATATTAAACTATTTTTAAGAAGATATTCTTTTTTTATTATAATTAAATTTAAAAATTAATATATTATTAATAATCTTTAAATTATTATCAGATTTGAATAAAATTTTTTATAATATTTTTAAATATTAAAGATTCTTATTTATAGCTAAGATATATAAAAAACTTAAAATATATTTAAATATTAAAAATATATAATTTCTTAAGATATCTTTAATTAAATT
The DNA here is from genome assembly GCF_003184545.1 of Aspergillus heteromorphus CBS 117.55. Lineage (NCBI taxonomy): Eukaryota > Fungi > Ascomycota > Eurotiomycetes > Eurotiales > Aspergillaceae > Aspergillus > Aspergillus heteromorphus. The sequence goes on from NW_020290459.1 coordinate 51,646, forward strand.
AATATAATTTTAGATATTATAAAATATATTAATATTTTTATTTATTAAAAGTTTTATTATAATTAGCTTTTTATTTTTTATTAAATAACTAGAGATTTTCTCTTAATTATAATTAATAATATTAATATTAAATATTTTTTTAATAATTCTTAAAATATCTATTATTATTACCGAAGCTGTCTTTATTCTAATATAATTAAAATAATTATATTTTAAATATATATTAATTATTTTATTATAAATAAAAAATATTAGAATATATTTAATAATTTTAATCTAGATTTAATTATTTCTATATTTAAAAAATAAAAGAAGAATAAGATAATTACTATTTTTTATATTAATAAAAATAAGAATATAAATAATTTTAAAGATAATTTAGAAAATAGATTATTATTAAAATTAAAGAAATTAATTTTATTTAAATTTTTAATTATTATATATATTTAGATAAAAATAGAGATCTAATCTTTATAATTTTTATATTATTATAATTATTATTTTAAATAATATAAAAAATAAATATTCTATATTTTTTTTATTTTTTTTATATTAAATTTTATAAAAGTCTTTTTTAGAGTATAATATATTTTTTAAAATAATTAATTAAATAGATTAAATAATAGATTATATCTAAAAAATATTATTATATTTATATTATAATAAAATATATATTATACTTTATATATTATTTATATAAAAAAAATATATATATTATAAATTAATCTATAGTTATTAATCTATCTGCTATATCTAATCTTTTTAATTAATAAATATAAATAGTTATAATAATAATTATATCTTAATCTAATCTTAATTATATAATTAAATATTTTTTATATCTTAATCTAACTACTAGATTATGGCCAGATTAAGATTAAGATATAATGATCAGGTTAAGCAACTCTAATCTAGATATTAAAAAATATAATTTTTTTTAAAAAACTACATATTTTAAATTTATTATATAAATAAAAAAGAAGTTTAAATAAATTTAATAAATATTTAGATTCTTTAAAAATAAAAAGTTTTAATAATTATAAAAACTATATAAAAATTCCTTAATTTTACTAATTTCTATAAATAATTTATTAAAAACCTTTCAGAGATAATACAGCTCTTAAACTAATTAATATAAAATAATATAGTTTTTAAATAAATATTAAATTATTATATAATTTTTAATAAATTAAATAATAAATTTTTTTAATCTAATTCTAATTCTATTTTATTCTAAATATATAATAATTATAAAAATAGATTTATCTGACTATAATATAAAAGAAGTCTTTTTATAATATAATAATAATAATAATATATTATAGTTCTATATATACTTCTTAAAATAAAATATATTAATAAAATATAATTATTTAATTTATAATAAAAAACTATTTACTATTATATTTATATAAAATCTAAAATAATAAAATATTAAATTAGAATTAATATAAAATTTTCAAGTAATAATTAGTTATAGAAATCTGAAATTTCTTTTTTAAAAAAGCTAATTAAATAATATATATAATAATCTCTATTTTTAAGCTAGTTTAATTTTAAATTAACTTATAAAAATAAAAATAAGAATAAATAATCAAATATTTTATTATAATATAAATAAGATATATCTATAAATAAAAATAATTATTTTTCAAATTCTATAATTCAGTTATTCTTTTATTTAAATAAATTAATAAATATAGCTATAATTTTATCTACTTTAATACAAATTATAAATAAATTAAAATAAATATTATATATTAATACAGAGAGCTGAAGAAAAGCTTAAAATAATAATAAATTATATTAAAAAATAATTAAAATATTAACTTAAAAATAGAGAAAATCTTTATTATAACTAAATTTTAAATCATTTATTATTAAATATATATTAATGAATAAAATATATATCTATTTTTAAAAAAGAAAATAGATTTTAAATTTTAAATCTTTTTATATAAATATTATTTAATATATTTATAACTTAATACTAGCAGAATATCTCAGCTATAAAATAATATATATTTTAATTAATTAATTATATCTTTGATTTATAATATTAAAAAATATATAGAGATTTATAAGAAATTATAATATCTATAATTATATAAAAATCTAAAAAACAATTACTAAAATTACTAGCTATATCTAATTAAATATAAAAAGATATTATTATAAATTTTATTATTAATTTATTAAAGAGTAAAAACAATTTAAATATTCTGATAATAATAGGTTATTATAGGGTTCTTGTATAAACCCTTCAAATCCCAAAGACTTAATAATATCTGTGTGAATGCTTTGTTCAGCATACTATAATTAAATAAATAATCAAATAAAATAAGAAATAGCACTATATAAAAAAAATAAAAAAATATAATTTAAATATTCTTATTTCTTTTTTTTTCTTTATTAATTTGTTTATATTAATAATTAATTATTAGATTAGTTTAATTTAATTATTTCTGTAATATTAGAAATTAATTATTATTAAGAGATAATCTCTTAAGAATTAAGAATTATTCAATATATAAAAATACTTAAGATATATATCTATATTTATATTTTATATAATTAAATTAATTAAAAATAGCTATTATTTTTTAAAAAAACTGGTTCTAAGTAGTTATATATTTTTATTTATTAGAATAAATTCTTTTTTTCTTTAGATTATAGATATTGTTTTATATTATTCTTATTAACTAAAAATTAAGAATGTTTAGTTAAAGAATTAATATAAAATCTAATTTAATAGAAAAAAGCCATTATATAAATTATTAAAAGAATTTAAGAGTAAATATAAGTATTAATAATCTATCTATAAAAATAAATAAAAAAGCAAGTAAATTAAGAAAAAGATTGAATATTTAAATATAAAAAAATAAAGTCTAACTAAATATAAAAAATATCTATATAGATTAACTTAGTAAGAAACTTAATTAAAAAAATATTAAATATATATAGAGTGGCTTAACCTGACTGTTATATCTTAACCTTAATCTGGCCATAACCTGATGATCAGATTAAGATATAAAAAATTTTTAATTATATAGTTAAAATCAGATTAAGATATAATTATTATTATAACTATTTATATCTATTAATCAGAAAAATTAGATATAGCAGATAAATTAATAATTGCAGATTAATTTATAATATATATATACTTTTTATATAAATAATATACAAAGTATAATATATATTTAATTATAGTATAGATATAATAATATTCTTATTTTTTTAGATATAATTTATTATTTAATCTGCTTAATTAGTTATCTTAGACTTTTAAAAAATATATTATACTCTGAAAAAGGCTTTTACAGAATCTAGTATAAAAAAAATAAAAAAAATATAAAATATTTATTCTTTATATTATTTAGAATAATAATTATAATAATATAAAAATTATAAAGACCGGGTCTCTATCTTTATCTGAATATATATAATAATTAAAGATTTAAATAAGACTAGTTTTTTTAATTTTAATAATAATTTATTTTTTAAATTATCTTTAAGATTATCTATATTCTTATTCTTATTAATATAAAAAATAATAATTATCTTATTCTTCTCTTGCTTCTTAAATATAAAAATAATTAAATCTAAATTAAGATTATTAAGTATTTTCTGATATTTTTTACTTATAATAAAATAATTAATATATATTTAAAGTATAATTATTTTAATTATATTAAAATTAAGACAGTTTTAGTAATAATAGCAGATATCTTAAGAATTATTAAAAAGATATTTAATACTAATATTATTAATTATAATTAAAAGAAAATCTCTAGTTATTTAATAAAAAATAAAAAACTAATTATAGCAGGACTTTTAATAAGCAAAGATATTAGTATATTTTATAATATCTAAAATTATATTAATTTAATTAAAGATATCTTAAGAAGCTATATATTTTTAATATCTAGATATATCTTAAGTTCTTTATATATCTTAACTGCGGATAAGAATCTCTAATATTTAAAAATATTATAAAAAATCTTATTTAAATTTAATAATAATTTAAAGATTATTAATAATATATTAATTACTAGATTTTAATTAGAATAAAAAAAAATATCTTCTTAAAAATAGTTTAATATTTATAATATTAGTTAATATTCTTATTTAGTTATATATCTTTCTTAAAGTTTTTAAGCTTTAATATTAAGTTTAGAATAATTATAATTATATAAATATAGTCTTCTGTCTAATAAATATAATAATAATATTTTTAAAGCTTCTGATATATATTATATAAGCTTTTAAAAATCTTTTTTTTTTAGAATATCTGCTTTCTTTTTAATCTATTAATTAAATAATTTAAATAATTATAAAAATTATTATAAATATTATAGATTTTATAAACAGTAGATTTATTATTTTTAAAAAAATAGAAAATAAAAAAAAAAGAGATATAAAAGCTTAAGAAGATATTTTATTTATTTTTATTTTATTATAATAAAATAAAAATAATTAATATTATTATACTTATAGTACTGAATAAAACTTTTAATTATTTAATAAAATTTAAATATTTAATAAATTATAAGATAGATTAAGTTCTAATAGATTTTATAATTAAAAAAAAATAATAAACTAAGCCAGATTTAAATTATTAAATAAATAAAAATTTTTTATAATATTAAGAATTTATATTTATAAATTATATAATCTTCTGAATCTATAATTAAGAATTAATATAATAAACTAGCTAATAGAAGATTTCTAAAAGCTCTTTATAAAAAAAAATTCTATATTAATCTTTTATAGACAGCTTCTAGAATATATCTTTTTAAAAATTTTTAAAATATTAAAAGAGATTTTAAGACTTTTATTATTATTTTTTTATATATATTTAATAATATTATTTAAGATCTTAATTTAAAGTTTCTATAGAAAAATATTAATTATAAATTAAATTATATAAATAAAACAGAGAATATAATACTGATTTTAAATAATTTTTAAAAAATTAGAATTAACTAGAATATTATAAAATTAAATACTTTAATTAAGTTAAGTTTAAAGTTTAGCTAAGATTATATTAAATATTATATTATTATTACTAATATTATTAGTTATTATATCTAATAATTAATAAATAAGATTATATTTATATAAAACTAATAGAATAATTACAGCTAGATTTTTATTAATATAAGATCTAGATATTAATTAAAAATCTAGTAAAATCTTATAATAATTTATATCTTTTATTAAGAAATATTTAATTAAATTAAGAAATATTTTCTAATCAGAACTAATCTAATAGTCTATTATAATTAATATTTATTTAATATTTAAGAATTTTAATAGTAGTTATATATATATCTTTTTAAATAATTTTATAAAATATTTTTTAATTTATATTTAATTAAAAAAACTTAATTTTTAATAAAAAGATAAAATAATAAGATTAATTATCTATTTAAATTAAATATATTTAATAATTTAGAATAATAAATAATAAATAATTATAAAATATAGAACTTAATTCTGAAAATCCTGTTTATTATAAATTATAGAAATCTAGAGAAAAATAATAATTAGAAAAGATTTATTTTAAAAAAATAAATAAATATCTATAATAACTCTTTACTCAGTATCTGACTAATTATTTACTTAGATATAATTAATAATAATTTCTTTTTATAATTTTTATAAAAATAATAGTTTATAAAACTAATTTCTGAGTTTTTAATTTCTGAATATTATAAAATATAAAAATATATAATATAATAAATATAAAAGATTTTATTAAAAAATAATATATCTTTTTAAAAGCTGTTCTATATTATTAATAACTTTTTCTAATTAAAATAAAATAATAGTTTTTAAGTTTATATATAATCTTTAGAAAAGATTATCTTCTATTATTAATTCTAAAAAATAAAAATTTTTTTTTAAAAAACTAAATATAGAATAATCTTCTGATTCTTTATAATATATATAATCTTAAGATTTAAAAAAAAAAAAAAATCTGACTTAAGAAGCTTATCTTAGTTTAGATATTATTATAATTTATAAAAATCTAAGAATTAAAAAAAAAAATTTAATAATATTTTTTAAAAATAAATTAAATAATTAAAATTAATTTATAATTCTGAAACTATTTTAAAAATAATAAATATAAAAAAATAAAAGCAGAAAACTCTGTTTAATAAATATTAAATTAAAATAAAAATTTAATATAATAATAAAATAAAATTTAGTTTTTAATTATAAATTTAATAATAGATCTAGCAAGCAGAAATTTATATCTAAAATTTAGAATTATAAAATAATCTCTTCTTTTAAATAAAACTATTTAAGATATAATAGATTAGAATAAAAAATAGATATTTATAAAAAAAATTTATAAAAGATTTTTACAGAATCTTTTATAAAAATTATAATATTATAATATAGATTTAATATATTCTATCTAGATATTCTATTTATTTATTTTATTTATTTAATCTATTTAATCTATTTAATCTATTTAATCTATTTAATTTACTTTATTTTAATAATCTAACTATCTGTAATCTTCTTAACTATCTGTCTATTTCTAATTCTATTAATAGTTCTTTAAGCTATATCTTATCTATAAATCTAAGAATAGTCTGATTTAAAAAAAATAATAAAATAAAAATAATATATTTATTCTTAGTATTCTAATTAATAATTAATATATAGTTTTTCTAATATTTTATAATATAATTAAGATATATAGCTAAAACAGAGTAATAATTATATATTTTTATATATATTTCTTATTATAAAAACAATAATTTTATAAAAAGCTAAATTTTATTAATATAACTAGAATTTTTTTATTATTTCTGATAGATAATAATAAAAAAGATATTAATTTTTTTTTTAATTATATTTTTTTAATCTAAAAAGCTTCTTTTTATATATTTTTAGGCGATAATAAAAATAGCCAGATTAATAATTATTTAATCTAGATATATCTTAACTATACTAGAGCTTAAAAAAATATAGCAAATAGATTTTAATATTAAGAATAATTAAGATAATTAATTATCTAATTTTTAACTATATCGCGGTCAGATATAAAAATTTTCTTAATCTGATTATAACCTGGCGGTTAGGTATAAAAATTCTAATTAACCTGACCTGACCTGGCCGTTAGCCACTCTAAATATATAATTACAAGAATAATCAGTTTTTATATTATATAACTAAATATATTTATTAATATTTATTCAATTTTTTATATAAATCTTCTTTATTCTGTATTATTAAATCTATTCTTATTCTAAGAATTAGGTAAGATATAATTATTAGAATTAATAATTAATAATAAAAAAGAATTTATAATAAAAGAGATTTAGAATAAAAAAAATATATAAAAAAAGATTACAAAATATAACTCTAATATAAGATTAAATAAATTAAATATATTTATATAACTTAAGAATCTGTTTTTATTTTATAAGAAACTAAGACTCTTAATAACTAATTAAAACTTAAAAATAATTATTAGACTTTTAAATAATCTATTATTAATATTATCTAACTAATAAACTTTCAATTCTTAAAAAAAAGATAAAAAAATAATAATAAGAAAAAACTATTTTAATTTTTAAAAAAAATAAAGAGATTTTTTTATTTAGCTGATTTAGTTTTTTAATTTTTGAATAATAATATAAAAAAGTACTATAATATTTATAGATTAATATTTTATCTTATTTTTATTAATATATATATCAGATTTCATAATCCTTTTATTTATATTTAGAATAATATCTATTTTAATATTTAAATAATTATATATCTTTAAAAAAACAGATCAGATATTATTATTATATAAGATAAATTATAATGAATTGCAAAAGATAATAAGAATAATATTAATATATAATAAATATACTATTTTTAGCTATAAAAAATTATAATATATATTAATAATATTTATATAAGACTTAAAAAACAAGTATTTCTTTTTATAATGAATAGAAAACTAATATAAATAATAAATTTATATAAAAGAAATTTTTATAAGCTATAAATTATACAGCTATATATCTGTTTTTTTTTAAGAAAATTTATAAATAAATAAAATAAACTTATTATGAAATAAATTAATCTATATAAATCTAGTTAAATTATATAAATAATAAATAAATATTAAAAAAGTAATATTTTTAATCTTAGATTTCTCTATTATAATTATAAAGATTAGAAAAAATATATTTAATATATAAAAAATAAAAAATATTTAATAAAAATAATATAAAAAATACTAGAATATTTAAGAAATTATATTTAAAAAAACTAAAAAAAATCAGAGAACTATTATTTATATAGAGAATATATCTTTTATATAATAGAATTAATATATAAAATATAAATCAGAAAATTCTAAAATTATTTATAAATAAGATAGATATATATAAAATAAAAAAAAATACTATTATAAATTTTATATAATTTTTTTAAATTTTAAAGACTTGATAATATCTGTATAAATACTTTGTTTAATATATTATAATTAAATAAATAATTAAATAAAATAAGAGATAGCACTGTATAAGAAAAAATGAAAGATATAATTTAAATATTTTTTTATTAATTTCTTCTGTATCAACAGTCAATCATTAGATTAGCTTAATTTAATTATTCCCCTAACACAATACTCACTAAGTTACTTATATATATAAAATTATCAGATTCTTAAGAACTCTCTTTTAAATATTAGTTATTTTTTTATATATATAGACTCAGTTCTTTAAAGTTTATAAATTTTATTTTTAATATTAAAAATAATTTTTTAAAAAGAAATATTATAGTTCGGCAACTGGCTGTATATAACTTAAAATAAATTAATTAAAATATTAAAATTTAATAATTTATTATATAATTAAAATATTAGTAGCTTATAAAAACTATTATAAATGATTAATGAATAATTAATTATATATAAGAAGATAATAAAAAATCTAATATAATTCATTGGATTAGCTTAATCCAATTATTCCTCTAACAATAATATCTTTAATCTTATATTTATTAATTATAATTATAAGAATAGAGAGAGTATAAATAATATATATAAAAAAAGATATATATTTAGTAAAAATAATAAAAAAATTATTAAATTATTTAAAAAACTAAGTTTAAGAGAGTCTAAAAAGATAAAAGATTTCTATTTATATGAGAAATAAACTCTTTATATAATAAAGCTAATATATAAATTATAATATATAAATTACAAATTTTTAAAATTATTTATAAATTAAATAAATATATATAAAATAAAAAAAAGAATATTATTATAAGATTCTTATATAAAGTTTTTAAATCTTAAAATACTTAATAATATTTATATAATATATTAAATAATGAAAATAATAATAAAGCAAGAAATAGTACTATATAAAAAAAGATAAATATAATTTAAATATTCTTAATTTTTTTCTTCTATTAATTCCTTCTGTTACTCTGTATCAACAGTCAATCATTGGATTAGCATAATCCATTATCCAATCATTCCCCTAACACTGGAGTTCCCGCCTTTATTATTTACAAATAATTTTATTATTATTATCATTTAATAAGCATTGTCTACCTGCAGTAATCATAGTACTCAGAATATTCTTACTGCTCTGATACATAACAGTACCTAACTACAGAGTTGTACTAGTACCACTAGATACAGATAGTATAGTATCTGTACTTTGTATTATAAATCACTGTATGCCCATTTACCCTTGCTGTTTCTAATTCTGTATGATGCGGGGCTGCAGGAGGGGAACTACTACTCAGTTCAAGGTCCAAAGGCGTGTTTATAATACTCTAGAAGGTTGGAAAGGTCGCACGACTCTATGAAGGTCAGGCAAGGGTGTTGATCTAACAGTACTCATCTACGTACAGATTCAAATGCTGTGGTAGATAAGTTTATTACTACTGTACATGAGTAAAATAATGAATAGCATTTTAAAATATCAAATAGTTTCCTGTCCTACAATGGGACAGGATAATATGCCATTTGACCTAACTAACATGCGACACAGGCCGTTGGATGTCCAGACCTTCCAGCATCCTTTGGATATTCCCGTAATGTTTCTCACCAACGGAGATGGGTTGCACTAAATTGAGCCTGCCGGGAAATTGTTACAGAGGCACTTAAAGGCTCATAGGCTCTTCTGCAACGTAGTGCAGATATGCGCCCAGTAACTTGATCCCTTCAATGTAATTCCTCTTGTCGAGCTTTTCATTGACCGAATGGGCGGCATCGGTAGAGCTTCCCATGGGCAAAAGCAAGACATTCTTCCCCGTTGCTTGTTCAAAGCTCAGTGTGACGGGAATGCTTTCCTGGAGTTAGAATTTCTGTAATAATACATAATATAAAAAAGAGGGGAAAACATCGAGGACGTACCTGCCACCTTCACGGGTCATATCTGGTTCAACCCCAAAAACCTGCTTTACTGCCTTGCTTGCAGCTGTGAAGTTCCAGTGCTTGGGACTGGCAACCCACCACTTCCCATCATGCTGGAGCCATACGTCCAATGTATTTTTGCTATTCAATTTGGCAAATTCCGATTTGATATAATCAAAGACAAGCCTGTTCACATCCTCACTCTCCATGTTGGGAACAGTCCTGATTGAGAACTTGCCAATAACTTTGGCTGGAATCACTGTTTTTGCTCCAGGAGCAGAGTATGCGCCTTCAACACCATGGATAGACAGAGATGGGTATCGCCATCTAGCCATAAGCGTTCTTTCCTTGGTAGCATGGATGCTGGTTTCACTGCCCAACGATTCGTGGAGGTTTTCCATGGTGTAGCTGATGCCGCCGTAAAGTGAATTTTCTTCTTCTGTGAGAGGTGCAACAAGATCCATGATCCCAGGAATTAGGATGTTGCCCTGAGAATCAACAAGCCGAGAAAGGATATTGACCAGGTCAGTCATTGGCTCGTGGGCGGAGCCACCAAAGACCCCGCTGTGTAAGTCCTGGGCAGGGCCCGAGATGCTCAAGGAGTAATAATTACAGCCCCGTAACCCATAGGTCAAGCAAGGCTTTTCGGTTCCAAGCCAGTAGTTGTCTGAGATACACACAGCATCTGTATCCTTAAAAAACCTTTTGCTTTCGGCTTGGATGAACTCTTCCAGACCTTCCGAGCCGTATTCTTCCATCCCTTCGAAGCAGCAGAGAAGATTAACTGGAAACTCAACCCCAGCTTTCTTATGAGCCTCAATCACATTCAGCCATCCCAGAACTGGGCCTTTATCATCTGTACTTCCACGCCCGTACATCCTTCCTTGGCTATCGACTGTCAACTGGAAAGGCTCTGTTGCCCAGCCATCTTCCTTCAGAGCAGGCTGGACATCATAATGACCGTAAACTAAGATTGTTCGCTTACTCTTGTCATTACCATACCGAGCAATCACGACTGGGGGTAGGTCAAGGTGCTCCTTTCCGGGTTGTTTCCCTAGGGGTCTCTGCTCAACTTCGGCTCCCAAAGCTTCAAGCTCAGAAGCAAGAAACTGGGCCATCTTATGGAGAGAGTCGACAAGTTAGTTACTCGCCGTTCAATTGGATATGGGATAATATGAAATACCCTGAAGACATCCTTCCTATTTTCATCCTGAGCAGAAATAGAAGGAATAGCGACGGCCTTTCGCAGACCTGAAGGATTTTTAGGGTTGGTTCAACTCCCCAAATAACATTGGTTGGAAAACATGAACGTACGGTCAATAAAAGATCCGGACAGATCATCGACCCTATCAATATAACCACCCAAAGATTGTCAGCTGCTGCACATTGATGCAGAACGACTAGACGATTTGCGGACAAGTAAGGGTGAGGGGATTGGATTTGAGGCGTAGGTGAGTCGCTTACTGCTTGAAAAAAGGCTCAAGTTGCGGTGCCATTGTCGGATCACTGATGCTTCCGTAGAATGAGCAGCGAGAAGATATGTAGCCTTTTTGTTGGTGTGGAACGATTCGTCGTGCCCTGGTAACTTTGGGGGTCGACAAAGATGTTGGGTATATTCTAAACTCCCTAAGCGACGTTGCAATGCGACGGAGGGGGAGGGGCATTGGTGCTGTGGTGGAAGTTAATCGAAGTAACCTGATTTGCTTGCTGGATTGGAACAAGTTTACCTAACAGTATCCTCGCTATCAGTCGGGGTTCCGAGGTATCTACGGAGTAACCTGTACAACTAAATTACTACGCGTTACTAGTAGATAGAGATGACCCGTTGCAAAGCGCAAATAGGCGGCTGCCAGGCATCCTACTTTCGTGGTACTTGATAAGCATAATTACCTAATGAAGAGGTTGCAGAGGGTACTCCACACATTTCCCGGTACAAATGACGCTACAATACATGATTTTATACCAAAAACGAAAGCTTCCAGTATCATGGGCGTTGCAAAGTGTGACAACCTTTGGCTAGGAATGCGACCCAAAAGGTTCACAAATCGAAACAGCAAGAACATGGAGACAGAAGGCGGAAGAGTGTGCAAAAGTATTATTCATCCCTTCCCCATGCATCCTTCCGCAACTGTCGGTCTTCTCTGGCCATCCGGCGTTTAGAGCCCCATCTCGATTGAACGGCCTCTAGAACCCGCTTCTGTATCTCCTTTTTCTGTGGACTAGTTTCGCAAACCAGTGAAATGAATATAGGAGAACATTCAAAGTGCTTGGCCAACTTCAGACGACTCCACATCATTGGATCAGTGGCTCTAAGCCTTCTAATCTCTCGAATATCTGATGGGGTTAGGTGGTATTTTTTTTCGCTGGGTGCCCTGACTACAGGAGGAAGCGCTTCAGCATCGTTGTTTTTGACTGACGCAAGGCGTAAATTTCTTCGGATATCGCCGGATGGTAGGAACTTAGTCGGCGTGAGGTAGACTGAAGGCGCACTCGAGGGCGGGTTGTGGACAATGTGATCTTCTTGAGTATGGGTCAAGGAAGAGCCGAATGAGGCATCGGGCTTGACACGTAGACGTTGCTTGGTGCGCCTATATGAGGACTGGTTTCGTCGCAAAGCTAGAGCGATGGACTCGCAAGGAGAAGGTAGAAGAAACGGTAGAGCCACCAAAGGCCTCTTAGGAGCTGCAATACAGTGGGCCATGATGATTGAGGTTCCTTGATGGGTTGTGGCGCTGCAAAGATGACTAGGGGTAGCCAAAGGGTTTGATCCGGTGAAGGGTAAATCTGGCGCAAATGGGTCATAGTGAGCAATTATACATCTAATAGCGGATACGACTTCGGGGGGGAAAGGGGGGGGGGAGGGAACGAGGAGGGAGGCTTAGGGCTAGGAATAAAAACGTACGTACGTACAACCGCGAACTTGTGGTCGGGACTACCAGAGCATGATTGTAATGGATAGGAGTGTTTGAAAGTGATGGATACCGCATGAATTTGGGAAGTTGACTTTTTCCGAGCTGCTAGTCTCGTGACCTTGCAACCACCAGCCTAACTCTTTATGGGACCCGCCGCATCCGCAGGAGCTAGATGTACACGATACATGGCAGAGACATCACCTTATGCACCTGACAATATATGAAAATAATTATATTATGGACGTCGGTAGTATTTCAATCTGATCACTCGATAAATTCCCCCAGGTTGGGGAAGTGATCTTAGCGACAATGAATGGCGCCTTTACATTGCTATGTTGTATTAAACTTTTTTTATGAAAGCTGGCATTTAAAGGCCAGGGATCATGTTCACCAACCATGTGACCACCAAAGGAGAATACTATCCAGGTACCGAGTAACGGTATGTTCCTAAGCTAAGCTGGTAATAGATAGAATTGCTATGGAAGAATGTTCTCACATACGAAGTACCTGTGTCATATTGCCATGGGCTATAATTGGTGAACTCAAGCCACTGTTGTGCCTTGAGACATTAACATTTCACAACCCTGGACATCATATGGTAGATAATATTTCATCGCACAAGTCTATTCGATTTTCGTTGAAGTGATACTATATTCCGTAGACGCTGAGAGCGTTCAGATCTTATGATTTGCCCCGACCCATTGTTTTTAGAGCCAAATGGCTTGGACGCCCAAGAGCGCACATTATTTATTGACTTGGGCAACAGCATTCAATGCTTGCTGCACCCGATGGCGGAGATCCGGCACGTCTTCCAACCCAACACTTACTCTTACCAGGTCAAAGTCGACGCCAAAAGAGCTGGCCTGGATAGGTGTCTGTCAGTAAGTTACACTAAAGGGGTTCACCCCCATGACAATATATGCAGATTGAGGCGGCTCGCGTACCCATTTCAACTCACTATAGTGCGCTAGCAAAGTGTAAGGACAACTAGCATTTCGACGCGGTTAACAGGGGTCACTCTCTGGCTTGCTTTTTACCGGTCAAAAACTTACCTTAATGTAAAATTGGTCCCAAGACTAGGGCCCTTGTGTACTTCAAGGTGATCAAAGAAAGCAACGGCCTCTGCCGTGGAATGAAAAGTAACAGAAAATAAACCACCATAGCCTCCGTTCTGGGTACGAAATGACTCATAGATTGGCCTTGAAGGGTTATATTTCGGATAATAAACATTTTTCACTGCATGTCCAATTAGCACTGAACTATCTCCACTGATATCGATGAGGGGAACGAAAGAGAACCAGAGAAACAAAAGAAGGATGACTTACCGAGTGGGGAACTCTTCAACATTGCTGTGATTTCTTCTGTAGTATTGTTGATCTTGTCAATCCGCGACACAAAATCGCGGCTATTTCTTTCTAGGAAAACGGCATCTTCTGCCCAAAGATTTTCCTCGTATTCACGCGCACATGTATCTTTTAGAGACCGATAATAGTGTCCATGTGGGTTAAGCACGGCACTTCCCCCCATGACATTACTGTCTCCGCTGAAAACCTTGGTTAAACTGCTAACAACAACATCTGCGTAGGGAAGCACATTGATATTGAGGAAGTTCCCGACTGTCTCATCGACTATGACCGCAAAATCATAAATGTCGGCGAGTGATCGGATTCTTTTCAGATCGGGAGCTTTCAGTAAGGGGTTGCCTGGGAATTCAGTAAAAAGGCCGAGGAACCGCTCGCCCTTTAGTAACCTTGTTTCCAAATCATCAAGATCCTCAGACGAACCATTTCCATAAAACAGGCAGCCCGGGCCCCATTTTTGTAGTATTTTGAGCGTATCAGTGTATGGGAACCCGAAGCATATGCTTCTCATCTCGCCCCTAGCAGACATCAACAGCTGATGAGCGCTGAATATAGAGCTCATTCCCGTCGGAAACAGGTATACATCAGACTCTATTAGCCCCGCGACACGGCCTTCTCCGGATTCTTCCTCAAGAGCTTCACTGAGCTCAACATCGGCAGTAAGAACACCTGCTATTCGTCGGCGTACGGCCAACTTTGCCTGGCCAGCAAGCGAAATGCTCAAGTTGCGACCAAATCGCTCTTCAATGAACTGATCATGTTCTCGGCCATCTGGTATGCAGCTGTTTGTACCTGGGATGAATTCATGCGCCTGTGCTCCACATCCTTGAGGCTTTCCGCTTATCAAGTCCCGTCCTTGATATCTTCTAGGGCCTTTGCAGAATCTCGGTGACGTTGTGTCAAAAATGCCTGCTTTTTTATCTGTCAAGAATCCAGACTCCAGTGCACTCAGGCAGAACTCAGCGCGTCTACTCGATATGCCATTGCCCGTATGTTGCCATACCTGTTTGGCAATTGGGGCATATTGAATGGGGTATATCACGCAGGATAACAGGAACTCTGTAGTAGATATTACGGCATCAATCTGACGGGAAGGACCGAAATCTATTACTCGGACTTTGCAGGAATCTTCGGCCGGTATCTTTGACAGGAGGAACGAACAGCAGCCCCCCGCAGTCTTTGGAGATGGGAACAACATGGCGGTTTCCGATTCTGAGTTCCCGTAGCGACGCACAACTTCTCGCGCGAGTTCCTGGATAATGGGGTGTATGAAAAACCGAGGGTAGCCGCATTTCATTCTATCCATAACCCATGACTCCCCTTCCTCGTATGCCACATTGACTTTCCATGTCGGAAGGGAAACACTGACTGCCTGCTCCTCTGTGAGTGACTGTGTGCCAAGGACCAATTCCAAGCCTTCCCGAGTTGAATCCGAGCGACGTAAAGCCAGGGTAATGTACAGGAAGAGATAATGGCAGACAAGACATTACACTGGAAGCAAAGCGGGGTACGTGGGATTATAAACATACGTGATCGGTGTGAGGAGGGACTGGGCCTCCAATATCTTGGAGCATCGTACCAAGGAAAGACAGTAGCACGGCGATGCGATATATAGACAAAATCCAGGAAATTAATGTCTGGTAGAGAGACTCCGGAAATTCGTAAGAAGGTTGACTGGGGTGGTCAAAGACACAAATAACACTAGGGAGTGGGGTAGGTTCCATGCAACAAGAGCGATTTCGGCGCTGCCGTTACTCTGCGTAGTCATAATCGTACATAGTAAAAAGTCCAGCCAACGATCTAACCACCTACATGCTTAGCGATGAAAATTGCCCACGAATGAGATACTCCGTGCATACAAGATATAATTGTGCGTAGCACCCATTCTTATGAAATTTAGGGCTGTTTTTGCAGAGTCGCTCGACCTGAAGCCTGTTCGGGTACCTAGGTACTCCGTAGTACATGCTTCATGTCCTTAAAAAGACAGGGCTGATCTGCTAGTATGTAGCAGTACCTAGGTAGTCTATAATAACTAAGTTGACCTATGCCTGCCGGTCTTAAATATTAACTGCATGGTGAAGTGATTGCTTGTTTACTATTCTTATAGTTTTTGATAGTTTTTTATATAGTGCCAGTGTTACTTTGTATTTCTAGTAGGACCCATTGTTTCAATCTACTACGTAATTACCTAGAAAGATACTTTAGGTAGTAGGTACGGGGTAGTAGAGAGATACCTCGATTGAATAAATTACTCAACAAGTTACCTATGTAATTCATCACCTTATAATAATACCTACCTTACCGAGTACTACCTTAGTAGTATGTACCTAAGGCATTAAGGTACTGCCAGGGGCGGTGAGAAGGAGGAGGGTTGGTCTTGCCGTAGCGAGTGGTTGCCTCATACGGTCGTCAGTAGCCTAGATAATTCCATCACCTCCTGTATTCTCATCTTCTAGCTAGCACGGATATCATCAATTTACTAGTGATTTGTTATCTGCGAATAACTTCATTATTATCATCGTTCTTACAAGCGCTGCCTACCTGCAGTAACCATAGTACTCGGAACATCCTTACCGCCCTGATCCGCAACAGTACCTTACCTACTTTACTACTAATAGTACTACTTTTCCATGCACAATACATAATACGTACCTGGGTACTGTTGGGTATCCGGGCGGTAAGGATGGTTTGTATGCTATGGTTATGCTGCAGGTAGGCAGCGCTTGTCAAACGATGATGATATTCGATGAGGTTATTCGCAAATAACAGTCACTGGTAAACTGATGATATTGGTTCCTCCCTCTTGCTCCTCACCGCCCCTGGCAGTACTACCTAGGTAAGTAGATAGTACTTTTGTGTTGGCTGCAAATATGCATAGCAACGCCCAGGTATTTTTGAAAATTACCTACCAGTACCTTACTACTAGTACCTGGGTAATACCTACAGGTACTAACAAGTAACTAAGGTACGGAGTCCGTACAGACTCTGTAGTAGTTAGGTAGCATTACATAAGGTGCCTACACAGTAACTATTCTAGTATAATGTGTGGCCTGAGGCTGCGAATAGGGTCTAACGGGAGGTTTTCGGGGATCGGAGTTTACTTTCCGCCGTGTCGGGGAAAAATTAAAGTGAAGAGACAAGAAAGGTATCAACGGTGAAGACCCTGCCCAGAACGTCGCAAATCGTCAATTCGAATCGGTGTTTCCACCTGCTATTTCCCAACACAAGTTTTCTGATTTGCATTTGATATGTCGGCTCACACAGCAAAAAGGAGGAGGCTGAGCCCTTCTCCGGATGACGCTCCGAATGTCCAGCATTTCGACTCCGATGCCAACTTCAAGTCGAATCCAAATAGACCATGTGATGGTGATGAACCGAAAGAACAACCTCATAAAATGGAAATCTCTTCGTCACACATAGCTGGTCGAGGAAAAAATGACAGCTCCGCCGAGCTCGCACGAGCAAGCGGGTTCTACAAGTCCAGTTTTTTCAAGTTGCAAATGGACGAGTTACTGTCCGAGTTGAGACCTAATTACGATAAGCAAATATTGAGGCTCCAAGAGACACTCCACCAGTTGAAAACCGTCATTGAATGCCTCCCGGATAGGCCTCCGAAATTAGCATTGGAAGCAGAGAAGGAGCTGCGTGGCGTATATGGCATCACTGTTCCTTATCCCGAGCCTCGACCAGGAAGGGATGCAAAGTACACCGTGGCGTATTCAAAGCCTACAAATATCAATGTGGTGGGGAGTGTGTCTCTCAAAACGGGCGCCAAAAGCACCGGACCGTTCACGGTGGATTTAGCAGTAACGATGCCCAATACTCTTTTCCAGGAGAAGGACTATGTCAATTATCGATTTTTCCACAAAAGGGCATTTTATATCGCGAACATTGCTGCTGGACTCAGGGAGGCCTCGGGCTTAAACCTTGACGTCAAATTTGGGCTGCAAGATGGTGATAGTCTTCGTCCTGTTATCATATTGGAATTCGATGCTGGCGACAAGAAAGAGCCCCACGTTCAGATCCGGATCATCACAGCCGTCCAAGACTCTTTGTTCCCGATGCATCGAACTTTACCATCCAAAAACAATATACGTCAGGGCTCGGCGGATATGCTCGCGCTGGAAGGGTCCACTCCGTTCTACAACGCAGCTCTTCGTTCGGAGGCTACAGTGGCTTTATATCACAAATACTTATACAATTCTGCTCGCAGCTGTGACACCTTTAGGGATGCTTGCATTTTAGGCCGGCTGTGGTTACGGCAGCGTGGATTTGGATCGCCCTTGTATACTGGCGGGTTCGGCGGGTTTGAGTGGACTGCACTCATGTCTCTTCTGTTTGAGGGAGGAGGGCCGAACGGCAAGCCCATCCTTCTTAGATCATACAGTAGCTATCAGCTATTCAAAGCGACCTTGCAATTTCTTGCTGGAAGGGATTTGACTCATCCATTGTTGTTTTTCGCTACGGATATCTCTTTTCCCAGCCGGAGTCCCACATTGTATGACGGCAAGAGGGGGTTGAACGTTCTTTACAAGATGACAAACTGGTCATACGCATCCCTACGCCGCGAGGCAAACACTACGGTCAACATGTTGAACGAGTCTCGTGATGATAACTTCGACAAGGTCTTCATCGTCAAAGTGAACGAACCTTTGCTAAAGTTTGACCGGATTGTCAAGCTGCCTTCCCCAGACAGCACAAATATTCTTCGAAACCTCCGCAACCAGACCTCGATCTATGACGTAATCGCTGAAGCCCTTGGGGATAGGGCCGATCATATACACATATACAGTGATACCACCGAACCCTGGGCAATGGAGGCGAAAACGAACCGGAAGCCAGAAAACAAAGGCATATTTATTGGGTTACTTTTGAATACAGAGAATGCTGCGCGTGTTGTTGACCATGGTCCGTCTGCAGAAGAGAAAGAAGAGGCAGAATCTTTCCGGGCCTTCTGGGGGGAAAAGGCTGAGCTTCGGCGCTTCAAAGATGGTAGCATCCGAGAGAGTTTGGTATGGGCTGATGAAGCATCTTCACCGTCTATAATATACCAGATTTTGGCGTATGTCTTACGGCGTCATTTCAATTACACTGAAGATGACGTGGGATATGTTGGGGATGAGTATGATCAGAAAGTACGCCAAAGTGGTGGTGATGTTTTTTCATACTCCAGTCCATCCTTTCAGTTGATCACCGATGCCTTTAAAGCGGTGCAGAAGTCCATTCAAGGAATGGACGGTGTTCCTCTTACTGTCAGGCATCTGGCGCCAGCCAGTTCAAGTTTGCGTTATACTGCCCTCCAGATACAGGGTGCTGCCGGAACCGCATGTGACCCGGCCGATATAGTCCTTCAGTTTGAAAGTTCGGCTCGGTGGCCCGATGATTTGAAAGCCATTCAGATGACCAAGGCGGCGTTCCTTGTCAAGATAGGGGATTTTTTAAAGTCAGCCGGGGTTGCATCCCTTTGTCGAGTTGGATTAGAGAATGAGTCGAGCGTGATCCTGAATAATGCGTTTTTGGATATTACCCATACGACCGGAGTTGTCTTTCGCCTGAGGATTCATCACGATCGGGAGCAGCTGCTGTTAGAGCGTCTACTGAAGGATAGAGGCCTTTGTTCGCTAGCGAAGCAGCAGCTTGCCTACTCCTTATCCGCATACAAACGACAATTCATCCAAGCTCCTCGCCTGACACAAGCAATTTGCACCTTGTGTACGCGTTTTCCGTTGCTCTCGCCTACAATCCGCCTTGTTAAACATTGGATCAACTGTCACCTGCTCGCAGGACATGTCAATGAGGAATTGGTTGAGTTGCTGGTGGTTCGGGTCTTTACCCAACCTTATCCATGGGGCGCCCCATCAAGTGTTATGGCTGGCTTTCTGAGGACTCTTCACTTACTGTCCCGGTGGGACTGGCAGCAAGAGGCGTTGATTGTCGATTTTGGCGAACTCGACAAGAGTTTGATAGAAGTCATTCAAACACGGTTTTCAGCCTGGCGAAGCATTGATCCGACAATGAACACCGTTGCCCTGTTCGTTGCCTCCGATATTGATACTGACGGGGTGACTTGGACACAGCATGAAATGCCCCCGAAGGTCGTGGCAGCTCGGATGTGCAGTTTGGCAAAGGCAGCCATGAAATTAGTACGGGAGCAAGGTTATGGCCTTGCTATATCGGATTTGTTCAAAACATCTTTATCGCCTTACGATTTCATCATCAATATTCGCTCGGGCCTGTTGCATGAACGTTCGACGCTGTCAGCAAAATTCAGGAATCTCAGGGAACAGAAAAGCGGTCAGCCGGTCAGACTTGAAATTATCCGTTCATTTGTTCGTGATCTGCAGGCATGCTATAGCCCAAATATCATTTTTTTCTATAGCGGCGATAGCTGCAATGTGATTGCCGGGCTTTGGAATCCGCAGGTCCTCAAACCGAAGACATGGACATTGAAGCTGGCACATTCAACATGCCCAGTGCACCCGGCAGGTTCGAAGGCGAACGATGAAGTCTCTATCAATTGCAAGGCCATATTGGATGAGATTTCTAGACTAGGTGCAACCTTGGTTGACAGTATCAAGGTTCAAAAAGCAGGGCTGGTTTTGGAGGAATAATTTTGGATGTCTGTCAACAGCAAAAAAACGTCTTCTCATTTATTTCTCAAGTACCCGATCAAGTCCTAGGAGCGCCGTTGCAATGCGACTATGAAGGCCAACCCCAAGATCTTGTTAGAAAGAGAATCATTGAATTAATCAAACACAAATGCAAAAAAAAAAAAGAAAAAAGAAAAATAAAACACGTAAAAATGCTAAGATGATGTTCGCTCATACATGAATTAGTCTTCTCCTCTCACGTGCCTGCCATTGCCTTCTCGGACTTTTCGATGGGTGTCTGAGAAGAGAACGAACAGAATTTATCTTTGATCGCCACAACTTCGTAGGTGCCTTCGTCCGAAGTTTTGATGGTTTTGGTGTGCTCGTAAGAGATATCATGTTTGATGTCAAGTATGCCAGGCTTCCTCCCTTTTCGAGCATTTGAGCTCCGAATGTACCTTCAAAGAAGAGAATTAGTCACCCATAACCGAATGGGGGGTGCAAGCAACTTACGTGAACTCAAACGGTGGTGTGCCCCAGAATTCAAACTGGAGTTCTGCCTCGCCTCCTTCATGTATGTCAACGACGGAGACCTGGCCTTTGCTGATTCTCACGCTTGGCATTTCGTGTATTGTCTTTGTTATATTCTTGTGTGCCTTGCATTTTCCGCTTGCACCATCACTTACACCAGAAATGGTGAAAACACCTGGTCTCTCGGCAATACGGCGGAAGTTTGTGGTACGCGAAGTAGCTTTTCTAGATGCCCCGTCGAATGTGTAGAATACGTCAAATGGGGCATGTCCTGACAACAAGAAAGAGAGCCGTTCGCCAACACAATAGTCCGTTTTGGACCCCAGAGGAACTATTGTAGGTACGTCGGAGACCGCGACTCTCACTGACGACTCATCGTATTCGGCTTTGTGTTGGCACCCCCGCGCGTCTCTCACCTTGCGAATGCTGACAACGTGCTGTCCTAAGTCAAGATGTCGTCGCGGTATAGGAAGATTATGTCGATTGGACTTAATATTAGAGATGGTCACAATTTCAGGTTTCGCCTTTGAGTGGTGTTTGATGGAGACTTCGAGCGAGAAGGGCGGAACTCCCTCTAATGTAATTGGAATCAACTCCTCACCGCTGGTATCTTCTTTACAGAAACCGTAGATGCGGCCAGGGGCATCGAAACGAGCAGAGGGAAGGGGGTTCACTCTTTGCGTTACGATCACTGGCTGGCTTCTGGGATCGTGGTCGTATAAATTATCCCCGACTTCTGTGAATTTGTATGTGTAGAGGCCGGCTTCGGAGGTGTCCATTTCCATGGAAGTAGCATGAAGAGCTGTCTTCAGACTTTGTAGCCTGACAGAAGGTGAACCACGAGGTGATTTCCGTTGTTGCTCATACTGAATGTCAAATGGAGGATTTCCTGTCATCCGGAGCTCAAGGCTATCATCTTCGCCTTGGCAAATATCACGTTTCACTATTTGACCATCTATGCCGATAGGAGAATCATCCACGGCAGCGATTCGAGGACGAGGTATCCAGGATACTTCGAAAGCACTGGCCATTTGATCCACAGAACCAGGGCAAGAGCTATCGGCAACCCCAACTAGTTCGTAACGCCCTTCCCGAGACACAGTCAAGACGCTATTTTCATCCCAAAATGACTTCTCAATGACAGTCGAACTGGCGTCTGTACGATATCTCACGTTCCATGGCCGCTCTCCGCTGAGCCTAAGTGGAACATCAACTCGAGAGTCCCGCAAAGCGGAATATTTCCTGCTCTTCTCGATTTGGCCAAAGGACACGTGGGGAGGTTTTGAGCGAGCATCGATTTTGATACTATCTTTGAGAGTTCGCTTGCAATTCGAGCGGTCTTTAACACTGGTGAGTACAATGGTATACTCGCCACCACCAACGAGCTTCTCAGTCACAATAGTAGATATTTCGCTGTCGGACTGTAGTGTATACTTTGCCTTCTTGCCATTATGGACAAGTTCGTATTGTAGAGTCCACGGCGATTCGCCTAGAAATGCTACATCCAGGGAGACGGGCTCACCAAAACAAGCCTTGCGTACATCTTTGGACCCAAGGAAATGAGCGGAGGCGGGGGGTCTCACGTCCTGTTCGAGAATAGGTGCTTTGTCTTTGAGGGATCGTGGGCCATATACGGTATCCGCAATATCCAGGAATCGATAACGGTAAGAGCCTGCCTCTGATGGCGTTAAGTCTAGCTGAGCACGTAGCCCATCGATGGTTTGGGATCTGGTTTCGACACCTTTCGAATGTTCAATAACATATCGGACTCGAAAGGGTGGCGATCCAGTAAGGTCCAGATCGACGAGTAAACCAACGGGATTATTCGCACATTTGTCGAAAACTTTCTCGTATCTGATAGCAAGCTCTGGTTCTGGGGGATTGCGCAGATAACAAGATGATGGTTCCAGGACTTCCCCAGAACAGAATTGGCTAGATATCGAATTAAGGCTGTACCATCCCGGATCTCTTATTTGGGGTTTCTGATCAAGGTCCTTGAGGGACAGCTGTCGCACTTTGTTGGGCAGCTCACTTATGACTGCTTGCTCGTTGCCACTGAAAGAGTACACCAGGGAAAACGGCCCGTCATTAGCATACCCTTGCCCGGATGGGTGGTAATTTATTGGTAGGTCAATGCTGTCGCCACGTGCGACTTCCAGAAAGCTCTGGTCATTGCAGCCAGACAGAGACATTCGAGGTCTTTCGTGTACAGAAAATCGATGCCACTGAGATAACGACTTTGTTGATGATCGATCAAATCCATCCAGGAGCGCTGAATAATTTGCAACGTTTCCGGTGCCGTCATGAACTTCTTCAATGATATACAACCATTCTCCGCCGGTATTCAAAGATTCGTTTAGAGGAACTTCAATTACTTGGCTTTGAGCCCAGAGGACCTCGGGCTCTTTGGTGTTGAATAGAATGCCCGAGTTTCTCTGCCCCAGCAACGGCGAACGCAGATTATCCGGTTGAATATTTTGGAAAGAAAAGCCTCGGTCAAGATGGTTGACCTGTCGGCTATATTTGATCTTCAAAGGTGGCGTGCCTTCGACCGCTAGTATTAAGTTCGATAGCTCCCCCCGGCACTTATGGGCGTGAGAATTTTTAATCAAGGCACGAGGGCAAGAGACGACGAGAGCGTCAGACGACCGTACATGGACGTCCAGGTTGGACTCGTCTACTACCCTCTGCAGACGATATATTCCCGGTCGTCGAATGGGGAAGAGAAGGTCACGATGAAGACTTGCTCTGGGACTTTGAAGCTTCTTATCGGCCTGCCGCTTAAGCTGTTTCAGCTGCTTGGATGATAGCGAGATCGTTTCATTGTCGCCCGAGTCAAAGTCCAGGCGTAACAGCTCAATCAAAATGGGATCTGTCTGATTGACCCGGATGGGTAGGTTGAGAGCACTATTCTGTGAGTCTATGCAGAGAGGTACGTGATCTGGGTTCAAAATGGCCGACCTTTGTGACAGCTATTAGTAACACCAATCAATACACTATCTCCTCCACACACTCACCCTTCGGGTAATATATGAACGATCTGTTTGCCTAAGATGAGAGATGCATTGTGAATGATATCTCCTGGCTTTACACTCCGCTCGGAGATAGACAATTCTCTATCATATGCCAATTTAACCATTCCTGAGATCCATACCCCAACCGGAACCTAGTACCATGTCAACAATTTCTTCTCTTACTATAGCAGAATCGTCAAGCATACGGGAATCCTGAACATGAGAAACATGTTGCCCACGACATGGATAAGGAAAATGGCGAGTGTCGTGGGAAAGGCCCATTCTAGCCACGGAATTCGCAACGCCTGAAGACCGAAGAGAAAAACACCATCCACGGCCGCCCATTTCAGGAATAGCCAGGTCGAGTCTAGATCATCAGACGCCGTCCAAGATTCGTATACCCGCAAAGCATTCAACGCAACATAGAAAGCGGCCATATAAAGTCGCTGTGAGGGGGCGTCTATCACTTCAACCGGTATGAGGGGCAAGTTCGCATCGCGAGGGGCTGCAGACGTCCTAAGGGGCGGTTTGTGTGTTCCCGCATCGCGAGATTTGGTCTTTGATGTAGGAAAACCGAGCTCTCTTATTTTCGGGGGAGTTTGTGGTGTCTGCGGGAAAGCAGACCGAAGTCGGGGAGTGCCGTTCATGGCATGCTGTGATTATAGAACATTCACGATGAGAGTTATCTATACTGAAAGCAATGGGGGGGTGAGCTTCTCTGAGAAAGGGTCGGGGAGCCGGTTGGAGGAGAGGTAGGATCAAGAGGGGAAACATTCGCGCAGATGAGGAATAAGGAGTTTTTTGGAGAATGCCAAAGTCGCGCAAATACAATGGAGCTCACTTACCAATTCACAGAAGGTCTAGAGATGTAGCCGTGTCAGAAAATAATGGAATTGAACTCAAGGCAAGAGGGATGGCTACAGGGTACTCCGCACCACTGTTCAAGGATGAAAGAATAATAATAATCAAGGTACTCCGTACGGGGTACTATTGAGGTAAGCTACGGAGTAACTACTACATTTGTAATGATGTATTTGGACACGTGACATCATAAATTCCAAGGTTTCCAGGCTAGTAAGGTATTATTCTTATGTTACAGTAGTAGGTACTTGGATGTATGTACTGCCAGGGCGGTCAGTGGAAAGCGTGGTTCTTTTATCCTTTGAAGTTGTATTCATCTATCAACATTAATATAGGGCATTATCAAGACCATCTGACATGGCTAGGTATCTGTCATTAGAGACCTTCTGCAACAGTCATTTATTATTAATATTTGGTATAGCGGCCTGCCCCTAGTAATCAACTATAGAATTATTTAAAAAATATAATATTTAAAAATTTTAATAATAGCTATATATATATTTTTTTAAATAGTTTTCTAAAATATTTTTTAATTTATATTTAATTAAAAAAACTTAATTTTAAGCAGGGAGATAAAGCAGCAAGATTAATTATTTATTTAAATTAAATATATTTAATAATTTAAAATAATAAATAATAGATAATTATAAAATATAAAATTTAATTCTAAAAATTCTATTTATTATAAATTATAAAGATCTAAAAAAAGATAATAATTAAAAAAGATTTATCTTAAAAAAATAAATAAATATCTATAATAATTTTTTACTTAATATCTGACTAATTATTTATTTAAATATAATTAATAATAATTTTTTTTATAATTCTTATAAAGATAATAATTTATAAAACTAGTTTCTAAGTTTTTAATTTCTAGATATTATAAGATATAAAGATATATAATATAATAAATATAAGAGATTATATTAAAAAATAATATATTTTTCTAAAAATTATTTTATATTATTAATAATTTTTTCTAATTAAAATAAAATAATAATTTTTAAGTTTATATATAATCTTTAGAAAAGATTATCTTCTATTATTAATTTTAAAAAATAAATTCTTTTTTAAAAAAGCTAAATATAAAATAATCTTCTAATTCTTTATAATATATATCATCTTAAAATTTAGAAAAAACAAGATCTGACTTAAAAAGCTTATCTTAATTTAAATATTATTATAATTTATAAAGATCTGAGAAATTGAAAAAGAAAACTTAATAATACTTTTTAAAAATAAATTAAATAATTATAATTAACTTATAATTCTAAAGCTGTTTTATAAATAATAAATATAAAAAAATAAAAATAGAAAACTCTATAAAAATAGTTTATTTTATTTTAAAATTTAAAATATAATTTTATATAAATATAATCTATTATATTTTAATATATAGCTAAGATATTTACTATATCTTATTTATTTTAATAAATTTAGTAAGTAGAAATTTATATCTAAAGTCTAGAGTTATAAAATATTTTTTTTTAAATAAAACTGCTTAAAATATAATAAATTAAAATAAAAAATAAATATTTATAAAAAAATTTATAAAAAACTTTTATAAAATTTTTTATAAGAGCTATAATATTATAGTATAAATTTAGTATATTTTATTTATTTTATTTAATTATTTAATTATTTAATTTATTTAATTTATTTAATCTGTTTAATCTGTTTAATCTACTCTATTCTAATAATTTAATTATTTATAATCTTCTTAACTATCTATTTATTTCTGATTTTATTAATAGCTCTTTGAACTATATCTTATTTATAAATCTAAGAATAATTTAATTTAAAAAAAATAATAAAATAAAAGCAGTATATTTATTCTTAGTATTTTAATTAGAGTGGTATATCTTAACCTTAACCTGGCCATAATCTAGTAATCAGATTAAAATATAAAAAGTTTTTAATTATATAATTAAGATTAGATTAAGATATAATTATTATTATAATTATTTATATCTGCTGATTAGAAAAATCAGATATTATAAATAAATTAATAATTATAGATTAATTTATAATATATATATTCTTTTTATATAAATAATATATAAAATATAATATATATCTAATTATAATATAAATATAATAATATTTTTTAGATATAATCTACTATTTAATCTATTTAATTAATTATCTTAAGAAATATATTATATTCTGAACAAGACTTTTATAAAATCTAATATAAAAAAAATAAAAAAAATATAGAATATTTATTTTTTATATTATTTAAAATAATAATTATAATAATATAAGAATTATAAAGATTAGATCTTTATCTTTATTTAAATATATATAATAATTAAAGACTTAGATAAGATTAGTTTTTTTAATTTTAATAATAATTTATTCTCTGAATTATTTTTAAGATTATTTATATTTTATTTTTATTAATATAAAAAATAATAATTATTTTATTCTTCTTTTACTTCTTAGATATAAAGATAATTAAATCTAGATTAAGATTATTAAATATATTCTAATATTTTTTACTTATAATAAAATAATTAATATATACTTAAAATATAACTGCTTTAATTATATCAGAATAAAAATAATTTTAATAATAATAATAAATATCTTAAGATCTATTAAAAAAATATTTAATATTAATATTATTAATTATAATTAAGAGAAAATCTCTAATTATCTAATAAAGAATAGAAAACTAATTATAGTAAGATTTTTAATAAATAAGAATATTAATATATGCTATAATATCTAGAATTATATTAATTTAATTAAAGATATCTTAAGAAGCTATATATCTTTAATATTTAAATTAGAGTGGATTTTGGTTAAAAAACAGGTTAAAAACCAAGCTTTTAAAATCTATATTTAAATAAATATTTTACTATATATTAATATTTTTAAAATATAATTAAACTTAAGTTTTATTTATATTTATATTTTATATTTTAAATATAGTTTAATATAATTAAATTATATTTAATATATAATTAATTAATTTTAAAGTATTTTAATTAGTTAATTTTAACTGTTAAGTAATATAATATATTAATAATATATTAAATAATAAAAATATATATAATATAGATTTTATATTTAAAAATATAAATTATAATATATAAAATTATATAAAGATTTATATAATATTTTATCTTTATATCTGTATCTATATTTTTTAACTGTTTTGCTTAAAACAGTTAATCGTCAGGTTAAAAAAATCCACTCTAATTTAAATATATCTTAAGTTCTTTGCATGTCTTGACTATAAATAAAAGTTTCTGATATTTAAAAATATTATAAAAAATCTTATCTAGATCTGATAATAATCTGAAGATTATTAATAATATATTAATTATTAGATTTTAATTATAATAAAAAAAGAATATCTTCTTAAAAATAGTTTAATATTTATAATATTAGTTAATATTATTATTTAATTATATATTTTTCTTAAACTTCTTAAGCTTTAATATTAAGTTTAAAATAATTATAATTATATAAATATAGTCTTTGATCTAATAAATATAATAATAATATTTTTAAAGTTTTTAATATATATTATATAAGCTCTTAAGAATCTTCTTTTTTTAGAATATCTATTTTTTTTAGTTTATTAATTAAATAATCAAGATAATTAAAGAGATTATTATAAATATTATAAATTTTATAAATAATAGATCTACTATTCTTAAAGAGATAAAAAATAAAAAAAATATAAAAGCTTAAGAAGATATTTTATCTATTTTTATTTAATTATAATAGAATAAAAATAATTAATATTATTATATTTATAATATTAAATAAAACTTTTAATTATTTAACAGAGATTAAATATTTAATAAATTATAAAATAGATTAAATTTCAGTAGATTTTATAATTAAGAAAAAAATAATAAACTAAATCAGATTTAAATTATTAAATAATAAAACTTTTTATAATATTAAAAATTTATATTTATAAATTATATAATCTTCTGAATTTATAATTAAGAATTAATATAATAAATTAATTAATAAAAGATTTTTAGAAGCTTTTTATAAAAAAAGTTTTTATATTAATTTTTTATAGATAATTTTTAGAATATATTTTTTTAAAAATTCTTAAAATATTAAAAAAGATTTTAAAACTTTTATTATTATTTTTTTATATATATTTAATAATATTATTTAAAATCTTAATTTAAAGTTTCTGTAGAAGAATATTAATTATAAACTAAATTATATAAATAAAATAAAAAATATAATATTAGTTTTAAATAATCTTTAAAAAATTAGAATTAATTAAAATATTATAAAATTAAATATTCTAACTAAGTTAAGTTCATAGTTTAATTAAGATTATATTAAATATTATATTATTATTACTAATATTATTAGTTATTATATCTAATAATTAATAAATAAGATTATATTTATATAAAACTAATAAAATAATTATAACTAGATTTTTTATTAATATAAAATCTAGATATTAATAAAAAGTCTAGTAAAATCTTATAATAATTTATATCTTTTATTAAAAAATATTTAATTAAATTAAAAAATATTTTTTAATTAAAACTAATTTAGTAGTCTATTATAATTAATATCTATTTAATATTTAGAAATTTTAATAATAATTATATATATATCTCTTTAAATAATTTTATAAAATATTCTTTAATTTATATTTAATTAAAAGAATTTAATTTTTTATAAAAAAATAAAATAATAAAATTAATTATTTATTTAAATTAAATATATTTAATAATTCAGAATAATAAATAATAGATAATTATAAAATATAAAATTTAATTCTAAAAATCTTATTTATTATAGATTATAAAAATCTAAAGAAAGATAATAATTAAAAAAAATTTATTTTAAAAAAATAAATAAATATTTATAATAATTTTTTACTTAGTATTTAACTAATTATTTATTTAGATATAATTAATAATAATTTTTTCTTATAATTCTTATAAATTTAATAGCTTATAAAACTAGTTTCTAAGTTTTTAATTTTTAAATATTATAAAATATAAAAATATATAATATAATAAATATAAAAAATTTTATTAAAAAATAATATATTTTCTAAAAACTATTTTATATTATTAATAATTTTTCTAATTAAAATAAAATAATAATTTTTAAGTTTATATATAATCTTTAGAAAAAATTATTTTTTATTATTAATTTTAAAAAATAAAAAGCTTTTTTAAAAAATTAGATATAAAATAATCTGTCAACAATATAGGCAGACTGGCCAGTTCGCTGCCTAAGGCTCGCCAGTTTACTGCCTAAGGCTCACCAGTTTGCAGCCACAGGCCAGTTGGCTGTCTTAAATTATTAGTTAGCAGACTGATAATTTCAAGTTTTATCTATCCCGCAGCGAAGTAAGAGATCTTATTTTTATTAATTATTCTAGTCTTTATTTAATTATTAATTCTATTATTTTTGGCCCTGTTCTATTTATATAATTTTTATATAATTTTTATATAATTTTATATATTTTTATATATTTTTAATAGCTAATTGGCTATAAATATAAATAAAAAAATCTCTTAATTTTTAATTAATTTTTTAATAAATTTTAATTAAGTTAAATCAGCTTTTAGTTTTTTTTTATTTATTTAATCTTTAATTTTTTTTATTACTTCTTTTATCTTTTTCTTATCTTTCTTTTATCTTTATCTTACTTTTATTTTATTTTTATATTTAATTTATATAAGAAAGTAAGAGTTTAGTAAAGTTTTTTTAAGAGATTAAAGAAAAATTCTTATTTAATTATTTAATCTTTAATTTTTCTTATTTTTTATTTCTTTTATCTTTCTTTTATTTTTATCTTACTTTTATATCTAATTTATATAAGAAAATAAAAATTTAATAAAGTCTTCTTAAGAAAAGTTCTTACTTCTTAAGAAAAGTTCTTAATTATAAGCTTGATTATACTCTTATATTAATTTTTTATTAATATCTCTAAAACTCTTTATATTTTTTTATTTCTCTTATTTTTACTTTATCTCTAACTTAAAATTTATATAAGAAACTATAGAATTTTTAAGTAAAAAATAAAATCTATTTAAATTTTTAAATTCTTTTAATTATTTCTTTATTATATCTTAAAATCAGCAATTTAAGAAAGTTTTTATTATTTATAATAATTAATCTAATTAATTTCTTTGGATTAATTAAATTTAATTATTTATTATTAATAAAAATATCTAGAAATATATAAATCTAGATTTATTTAAAAAATCTAACTATTTTATCAAGCCAGTTATTATATCTATTTCAGACTTTAATTATTATATTATTTTAATAATAAATCTTAATAAATCAGACCGCCTTCTATATCAGAAAATTATAAATTAATTTAATTATTAATTTAAAAAATAAAAGAAAATTATCTCTGGACTAGTCTTTTTAAGTTTATTAATAAATTCTATATTAAATAAGCAAAATTAATATACTATACTTAATTTAAAAAGATCTTATTAAATTTTATAAGTTTTAAAAAAGAGAATTACTTCTATTAATTAATTCTATATAAAAAAAATTATTAATAAATATTATAAGCTGTAATTCTTAGAAATAAAGAATTCTATTAAGAATTATATAATTTAATAGAAGCTTATTTATTTAGAAGTAATAAAGCTAAAATTAAGTAAGATTACTAGTCTTATTTAAATAATCTATAACTTTCTTAAATTAGTTCAGAAAATAATAAACAATTTTATAATAATTTAATAATTAAAATTAATTAATAATAAAAATAATTAAAAAAAACTATCTGAGTTTCTTAAGATAATATAAAAAATATATAATTAGATTTATCTAAATTTTTAAATTAGATAATTTATTAAATTAGTTAGCAGTAATAATAGCAAAATCAGCTATATCTTTTTTTAAGATTTTTCAGATAATTCTAAATTAACTATTTTAATAACTATTTTAATAACTAAGTTAAAATAAACTTTCTAAAACAGCAAAATATTAATAAAAAAATAAAGATCTAAGAATCAGCCCTGTTTATATAAATTAGATAAGAATAATAAATTTTATAATTTTAATAATTATTTCTATATTAATAAGAAACTAAGAGATCCTGAATAAAAGTCTAAGATTAAAATCTTAAATTATTTTAGAGATACTTTTAGAAATAGTTCTAAACTAAGATATTTCTTTAAATAATACTATTAAATTTATTAAATACTGTCTTTATTTAATAAGAATAATAAAGCAACTATCAAAATAAAAAAGATTTTTTTAATAATAAGTTAATAAACTGTCTATTTAGAATAATTATTAATATTTTATTTATCTTAATAGACTTTTAATACTGCTTTAGATAACTATATCTATAATTTCTTAAATTTCTTTATTAATTATACTTCTATTATAAATAAAAATAGATTAGTAAGAATAAAAAATACTGCTTTAATTATTTAAAATTATAAAGAAATTATTTTTTATTTTATTTATTTAAATAGAAAAAATCTATATTTTAAACTTAAAAAAATAACTTATATTTCTTAATTTTATATAAATATTCTCTTAGTTATAAAAGCTGACAAAAAAAGACTATTTCTAAATAAAAAAAAATAGATTTCTTAAATAAACAGAAAATAAGCAGATAGAACTCTACTATATTAAATTAAGAAAATTAAAAAAATATATTATATTTAATAAGAATAAAAATCTAGTTCTACTATAATTATTACTATTAAATTAAATTAATTAACTGCTAAGATAAGTTAGTTAATTATCTTAGACTTATCAGTTCGCAGTCTTAAGCCAATTAAACTCTTAGAATATTAATATATAATATCTAAAATAGTCAAAGAATAATATAAAAAATTAGAATATTCTAATAAAAAAACTCTAAATTATCTAAGTAATTCAGTTCAAAAAATTAATATTATTAATTTCTTAAAATAGACTAGCTCAGATAAGCTAAGCTAAAATAAAAAATATTCTATATATAAAATTAACTAATTAGAAAGATAAATTTTAAGATAAAAATTTAAAAAAGAAAGTCAGATATTTAAATTAATTTATTAAAACTTAATTTATATAATAAATAAAATTAATAAACAAAGATATATCAGCTATTTTTATTATTTTTATTTAAAATTTTATCTAGAATAAGTTCTAACTTTCAAATCAAATATTTCAGAATTAATTATTAATATAATTTAATTAATTATTAATTAATTTAAAATAATATTTAAGAGATTTTATTCTGATCAGAACTAAAATCTTAATATTTTTCTAATCTAAACTAATATTAAAGATCTATTAATTAATTATTTATCAGTTTATTAGCTAGAGTAAAATCTATATATAAAAAAATTCAGAGCTCTAATTATTTTTAAAATAAAAAATTTATTAATTAATTCAGGACTTTTTATATTTTTATAATTTAAAATAATAGATTTAGCTATTTTTATTTTAAATAAAATATTAAATAAATAATTAAATTAAAAAATATTATATAAAATTATCTGAAAAAGTCTTTTATAATTATTTAAAAAACCAGATATTTTCTGTTTAAGAAAATATAAATTATATATTTATATCTGAATTAGTAACTTGCTTAAAAAAGATAAACTAGAACTTAGAGCTCTAATTAATTATCTAATTAATTATAAGATAATTAATATTTAATAGATCTGGATATCTATTTTTAAAAGAGTAATTTCAGCTTGTGATATTATTTTTAATAAAAGTTTAATTATAAATAATATACTGAATTAGAAAATCTATTAATAAAATAAAAAATAACTAAATTAGTTGATTTTATTTAATTAGAATAATTAGATATCTCTATTTCTAAAGAATCTAAAGAATCTAATATAAATAAGAATCTTTCTAATTCAGAAATATTAAAATAAATATCTGAATCTTTATTAAATAATTAATTAAAATAAGACCAGTTAATAATCTTAGATTAGTTAACTATTAAATTAAGCCAGTTGACAGTCTTAAGTAATTAGTTAAATATCTCAGTCAGACAAGATAATAATATAATTATAGAAGATTTATTATTTTTATTATCTAATTTATTTTCTTTACTGCCTCAGATTTTTATTAATAATTTAAATATTAATAAGCTGATTAATAAAACTAAGTTCTTAGATATTAAATTAATCAGAGATCTAAAATAGATCTGCTTAAAATTATCTGATTTTGATTTTAAAAAAACTAGACTTATTTTTTAAGTTATTTAAATAATAATTAATTATATTAATAAGAATAAAATTCTTTATATTAATTTCTTATTATTTTTATCTTTGTCTATTAACTAACAAGAAATAAAAAATTATATATTTTTAAGCTAATTTACTTAGACTGCCAAAACTGAAATTAATTAATTAGAAGCTCTAAATATTTAGAATATATATTTAATTTATAAAACTAATAGAGCTGAAGTATTACTATTAAAATAAGTATTTTTATATAAATTTAATAAAACTAATTATCTGACTAATTTTAAAGCCCGAATTTATATTAGAAATAATTTATAGATATTTGATTAATTAAAAATATATATTAACACTCTTATAACCAGATTTATATAAATTTTTTTAGCTCTAATTACTATATTTAATCTAGAAATTAATTAACTAAATATAATTATTATCTTTTTTAATAGTTTTATTAAGAAGAAAATCTATATAAATCTAATTTCTAAATTAAAAAATAAATAAATAGTTTTTCTATTATAAAAAGCTTTATATAAATTAAAATATTTATTATTTCTTTAATAAAATATTTTAAAACAGAGACTAATAGCTCTAGAGCTTAAGTTTATTTAAAAAGATTAATATATCTTTATTAATAAATTTATAATTTTAATAATTTTTATAAATAATATAATTTGTGTATTTTATAAATTAAATTATTAAAAATTTAATAAATTTAAGTAAGAATTAATAATATTATTTGAATTTAAAGATCTTAAAAAGATTAATTTATTTCTTAATATTTAAATCTTATATAATCACTCAAATAGAAAATTATAGATTTAATAATTAAACTATATTAATAAAATTATTAATAAGTTTAATTTAGAGTAAAGAAAAAGCTCTAAATTCTTATTTTTAAATAAGAAATTAGTAAAGAATTTATTTTATTAGATTACTACTAATTAAATTTATAAATTTTAATAGAAAATAGAATTAGTTTTATATTCTATAATTTAGACTAAATCTGATATTATTAAATTATATTAATTAATTTCAGAATATTTGATTAATTTAAATCCTAAATATTTTAGAGCTATAAATTATTTAATCTTTTATTTAAAAGAAATAAAAAATTTAACTATTAAATTTAGTTCTAGTCCTATTTTATTTTATATAGTCAGTGATATTAGTTTTACTAATAATCAAGATTATACTAGTTTAATAAGATATATTATTTATTTATTTAATAATTTTATTAATTAGTTAAGTAAGAAATAATATTATATAATTTTTTTAATTACTAAAGCTAAATTATTAGTTCTAATTATTATAATTAAATAATTTTTTTAATAAAAAAGATTTTTTAAATAAATAGAATTTAGCCCTAATTAATATTTCTTTATATTATATAATAATTATTAAACAGTTAAAATTCTTATTAATAAGAATTTTTTCTTTTAGACTAGTCTGAAATATATTAATATTATTAATTATTAGCTAAGATAAGAAGCTCTAAATAAAATAATTAATATTTAATAAATATCTATTAATAAAATATAAATAGATAGTCTAACTAAGTAGTTTCTTAATTAGAAATATACTTAATTTATTAAATAATTAAATATAATAATTTATTAAATTTTATTATTATTATTTTTTATTTTTAGTAATTTATTTACTTCAGTTTTTTCTAATATTTTATCTTATTAAAACTGTGGGAATATATTAATAATATAAGCAGACTAGTCAGTTTATTATCTAAGACTTGCTAGTTTACTGTCTAAGACTTATTAGTTTATAGTCTCAGACTAATTAGCTGTTTTAGATTATTAATTAGCAGATTAATAATTTTAAGTTCTATCTATCTTATAGTAGAGTAAGAGATCTTATTTTTATTAATTATTCTAGTCTTTATTTAATTATTAATTCTATTATTCTCGGCTCTGTTCTATTTATATAATTTTTATATAATTTTTATATAATTTTATATATTTTTATATATTTTTAATAGCCAATTAGCTATAAATATAAATAAAAAGATTTTTTAATTTTTAATTAATTTTTTAACAAGTTTTAATCAAGTTAAATCAGTTTTTAGTTTTTTTTTTATTTATCTAATTTTTAATTTTTTTTATTATTTTTTTTATCTTTCTCTTATCTTTCTTTTATCTTTATCTTACTTTTATCTTACTTTTATATCTAATTTATATAAGAAAATAAGAGTTCAGTAAAGTCTTTTTAAGAGATTAAAAAAAAGTTTTTATTTAATTATCTAATCTTTAATTTTTTTTATTTTTTACTTCTCTTATCTTTCTCTTACTTTCACCTTACTTTTGCACTCAATTTATATAAGAAAGTAAAAGTTCAATAAAGTCTTCTTAAGAAAAGTTCTTACTTCTTAAGAAAAGTTCTTATAATCTTTTAATTCTTTATAATATATATAATTTTAAGATTTAGAAAAAAAGAAAAGATCTGATTTAAGAAGCTTATTTTAGTTTAAATATTATTATAATTTATAAAAATCTAAGAAATAAAAAAAAGATTTAATAATATTTTTTAAAAATAAATTAAATAATTATAATTAATTTATAATTCTGAAGCTATTTTATAAATAATAAATATAAAAAAATAAAAATAGAAAATTTTATAAAAATAGTTTATTTTATTTTAAAATATAATTTTATATAAATATAATTTATTATATTTTAATATATAACTAATATATCTGCTATATTTTATTTATTTTAATAAATTTAATAAATAAAAATTTATATTTAAAATCCAGAATTATAAAATAGTTTCTTTTTTTAAATAAAATTATTTAAAATATAATAGACTAAAATAAAAATAAATATTTATAAAAAAAATTTATAAAAAGCTTTTATAAAATTTTTTATAAAAATTATAATATTATAATATAGATCTAATATATTCTATTTATTTTATTTATTTATTTTATTTATTTAATTTATTTAATCTATTTAATCTATTTAATTTATTTAATCTATTTTATTCTAATAATCTAACTATCTATAATTTCTTTAATTATTTATTTATTTCTAATTTTATTAATAGCTTTTTAAGCTATATTTTATTTATAAATCTAAAAATAACTTAACTCAGAAGAAATAATAAAATAAAAATAATATATTTATTTTTAATATTTTAATTAATAATTAATATATAGTTTTTCTAGTATTTTATATAATATAATTAAGATATATAATTAAAATAGAATAATAATTATATATTTTTATATATATTTCTTATTATAAGAATAATAATTTTATAAAAAGCTAAATTTTATTAATATAATTAGAATTTTCTTATTATTTTTAATAAATAATAATAAAAAAAATACTGATTTCTTTTTTAATTATATTTTTTTAATTTAAAAAGCTTTTTTTTATATATTTTTAGATAATAATAAAAATAGTTAAATTAATAATTATTTAATCTAAATATATCTTAATTATACTAGAGCTTAAAAAAATATAATAAATAAATCTTAATATTAAAAATAATTAAAATAATTAATTATCTAATTTTTAGCTATACTATAATTAGACATAAAATTTTTTTTAATCTAATTATAATCTGGCAGTTAGATATAAAAATTCTAATTAACCTAATCTGATCTGGCTGTTAGCCACTCTAATTTTAATTAATAATTAATATATAGTTGTTCTAGTATTTTATATAATATAATTAAGATATATAGCTAAAATAGAGTAATAATTATATATTTTTATATATATTTTTTATTATAAGAATAATAATTTTATAAAAAGCTGAATTTTATTAATATAACTAGAATTTTCTTATTATTTCTAATAGATAATAATAAAAAAAATATTAATTTTTTTTAATTATATTTTTTTAATTTAAAAAGCTTTTTTTTATATATTTTTAAATAATAGTATAGATAGCTAGATTAATAATTATTTAATCTAAATATATCTTAATTATACTAAAGCTTAAAAAGATATAGCAGATAAATCTTAATATTAAAAATAATTAAAATAATTAATTATCTGATTTTTAGCTATATTATAATCAGATATAAAAATTTTCTTAATCTAATTATAATCTGATGATTAGATATAGATATAAAAATTCTAATTAATCTGATCTGACCTGGCTATTAGCCACTCTAAATATAATTTAAATATTTTTATTTTTATTTTTTTCTTTATTAATTTCTTCTGTATTAATAGTTATTAAATTAGCTTAATCTAATCATTCCCCTAACAATTATTATCTTATTATATTATACTATATATAATAAAGTCCTGAGCTAATCTTCTTAGACTAGTATAATTATATATAAGTAAAATAGTAAGAGAATTATATAACTAAACTAGATCTATTAAAATTAGTTCTTAATTAAATAATATAAACTTTAGTTTATTAAAGTCTACTATAGAAATTAAATCTATAATTAATAATTATAAATAAATATATAAGACTATAATCTAGAAAAATTATTATTATTAAATTAAGAAATTAATATTATTTATAATTATTTATAGATCTCTAGAATTCTATATATATATTTAGATATATCTAAAAAAAGATAGGCTTTATTCTTATAAGTATATATATCCCGCGGATATCATCTCTTATAATTCTAATTATTTTAATCAAAAAAAATAATTATGTATTAAATAAAAAGAAATAATATAATATAATTAAATTTATAAATAAAACATAATTCTTTTATTTTTAGCTGAGTAAGCATATATTCTGATAATTTTTAAAAAGAATCTGTCAGTAGTTACTAGTTAGAAATTCTTAAGTGCTTATTTTATCAATATCATAACTCTAAAAAGTACTGTTTCTATCTTTTACTAGTGTTCTGCTTCTGTGTCTTAGGCTGTGTACAGGTGAAGCGTCCGGAAGCCCCTACACCCCTGAGAATCCACTTCAGTACAGAGTACCTACCACCTACAATACTCCGTACCCACCTAGTAGTCCTTTATTCATGCCGCGACGCCACGGAACTATGACTATCTACAGCACTGTAACTTCTCTTCCCAGCTACTAGTACCACAGCTACTTCTAGATGGATCGAATCACTTAAGCTACTTGTTGTGTGTATCCGCCTGGTTGCCCTGACTTTATTAACCTTTTCTACTTGTTAGGGAGCCTGACCAGCATGGCTCAGCACATCAAACAAAGGCGGTTAGATGCTCAACCCGAATGCGCGGATGCCATGTGTCTACCAGCATCAAAACGGGAGAAGGATTCTTGGAGCGGCTTCTGTGAGCTTGAATCAGAGCCTGTATGCCTCACAACCCACAGGGACTATCCACTTCCCTTGGCCTCTAGGTATCTAGCATGGCTGATGTCCCTTCTGTAGGCCCTTTTCAACGTCATGCTCCGAGAATTTGGAGTAAAGGGGGTCAAAGTTCAAGAAGTTATATCTCTGGATGAGGAAATGATGAGGTTTTTGAAGTGAGCTACTCGAACTTGAATTAATCATTGGCCTCCTAAGCAATTGAGTTCCTACAGCAAACCTGTCTATGGATTGATCTTTCTCTTCCGTTGGCGGGAGGACGATCCAGAGAAGCAAGAAGCGAGCTGTCCAGAGGGATTGTGGTTTGCCAATCAGGTCTGTTTGTTGCTCCTGCTTGTGGTCTGGCTGGAGATATTAGCACTGACCGCTCCGGATAGACCTCCAGCAATTCCTGTGCCAGTGTAGCCCTCTTGAATATCGTCAACAATATCCAGGGGATTGACCTCGGAGATAATCTGCAACACTTCAAAGACTTCACCATGCCATTTACGCCTGCGCTGAGAGGAGACGCAATAAGTAATTTTGAATTTGTGAAAAGAATACACAATTCATTTGCGAGGTAACTAAGTACATTACTCAGCGAGAGCTCTTGCCTTGACCTAATTGGGAAACAGGAAAATGGACATGCTTGGCTCGGATTACCAGCTCAAGACTGAGGCCGCGTTGAAGCGAAGTCGTTCAGCCAAGAATAAGAACGAGGAAGACAATACAGATGCGGGTTTTCACTTCATCGCTTTTGTTCCTGCCCTGGATAAACTCTGGAAGTTTGATGGTTTGGAACGCCAGCCCCAGTCCCTCGGTATGTAGGTCAGTGAAACTGTGCTTGTACCTGCTGACTGGGTTGATCCAAGGGCCTTGTGCATCCGGTGAGGATTGGCTGGATCTGGTAAAGCCCAACATCCGTGCCAGAATGCAGGCATATGAAGAAGACCAAATTGAATTTTCTATCCTAAGCCTCGCTAGGGATCCCCTCCCCGAGCTCGTTGGCCAATTGGCGACGAATGTAAAGTGTTTAGAGATCGTGCATGAACGCATCGGCTCATGCACACAGGAACCGATCAATATGGGCTCAGCTTTTGCAGCTCCAATGTCCCGGGATCTTATCATTGGGCCCAATGATTCCTACGCACTCACGAGGGAGATGGTTGACCAGGTGGCTATCCCGGACGCACAAGGGAACGAATACCTAACTTGCTCAATGGAAACGCTTGTACAGCACCGGCACATGTTGAGTCGTGTTCAGCAGGATCTCCGGGCATCGATCCGGGAGGAGCAACAGTCCCAACGGGCAGATGATGACTATGCGGAAGGCCGGAGGTATGATTACGGTCCAGCCGTCCGAACCTGGCTACGATTTTTGGCACGGAAGAGGGCCATCGAAGGCCTGTTGTGATGATGGCAAAGTCATGTGAAGGACAAGTGAATGATTGTATCAACGTTAGATGATAGAGTATGATGATCTTCCCGGTTGTCGGGTGATACATGCCGGTGCGTGACATGAAAAGGGAGGACGATGGATCGGCAACTATTGTCGAGATTCGTATTCTACTACTCCGTAGATACTACCTACTAGGAACCTCGTGGTGGGCCGATTGGATGGCAGTTGTCTACCTACTACGGAGTACTCCGTCCATACAGGTGGTAGGTCTGTGTATCTGTATCGACTCCGTAACTACTGGCGGCAGCTCTTAGTCAGTCAACTACTCCGTAGGTACTCCGTACTCCGTAAACTACTAACTAATTCAAAGTGTCGGTGACGTAGAAATTTAGAACGTCACCGCCTGGGGTCCTGTGCGCCGTGCTATTATTATTATTGTCGTTTCAGCACAAATCTGCCCGCAGAGCATAGTGGAATGAATACCTTATCCTGCCCTAAGGATACTACTGCTCCTCGGACTCTGACTGCTCCTTACTAACCGGCTTCAATAGGCTACTCGGGCAACCATAAAACATATTCCACGCGCCGCGGTCTTGTTGAGATCTAACATCCTCCCTTATCAATTTCCGACCCTTTTCGCCACGGGCGACGCAAAGCATCGCACACCGTCTAGTCTTCAGCCCACCATGTCTTCCATCGCGAATCAGGATGTCCCTGAAAAGACACCTGACGACTCTTCTAAATTGAAAACCTTTTTGTCTATCCTTCGAAAGTGCGTGAAACTCCGAGACAAGCTATATC
Source organism: Aspergillus heteromorphus CBS 117.55 (assembly GCF_003184545.1). Lineage (NCBI taxonomy): Eukaryota > Fungi > Ascomycota > Eurotiomycetes > Eurotiales > Aspergillaceae > Aspergillus > Aspergillus heteromorphus. The sequence goes on from NW_020290459.1 coordinate 93,938, forward strand.
TACCGACCTTCGCTGCTCCATACATCTCGGCCAGGCTGTGCTGATAGGATTGTGTGGCTTCCTCAGGTTCGTCGGTGTGGCCGACATCGCCTCTGTTCGTTTCTCCTTGCCGGCGCATCTCCTGGAGCCAACGCCCAACCTAGGTAGATCTTCCATGCTACATAGTGCTAAGAATCATCGCCAGCGGACAGCTAACTGGCATCATGACTTGCCCAGAATACTGGAACTACTTAGACAGACCGGAGGCCTTTGCAAGGTCAGCAAGGTAGTCTGCCCGTAAATGAGGCTTATTTTCTGACATGGGTGCCACAGCATCGGTCAATCGGACGATCCGCTGGGGCGGACGCTGGAAGTCTTGAGGTTCTGGTTCACCAAAGACTTGGTATTTTCTAATTCCGGGCTTCCATCTTACTGGGGAGAGAGCTTGCTAATTGGGTCACAGAAATATATCAAGGGCAAACCGTGCAAGCCGTATAATTCCACATTGGGGGAGTTCTTCAGGGTAGGTTTCAATAGGAAGGCTCACTTGTGTTTGCTATCACTGATGTACTAACCGACCTGAAACGTTAGTGTAGCTGGGAAGTAGACCATACGCTTCCAGAATTGCCCACGACTTCCCAGGCGAGCATAATAGACGCATCAGACGCGAGGAACACCATTGGGGAACGGCTCAAGATATGCTACTTGACAGAGCAGACCTCTCACCATCCACCGGTGTCGGCCTTCTTTATAGATTGTCCGGATCGGGGAGTCTCAGCTCGTGGATTTGACCAAATTAGTGCGAAGTTCACAGGCACCAGTATCCGAGTTGCTCCTGGCCAGCACAACCTAGGGATCTTTGTGAACCTTGAACATAGGGACCACGAAGAGTACCATCTGACTCACCCTGCGGCACACCTGGGTGGCCTGTTGAGGGGGGCCCTAGCCATATCAGTCTCGGACACTTGCTATATCACTTGTGCCAAAACTCGTATCAAGGTGATCCTGCAGTACCTGGAGGAGGGCTGGATTGGTCGGGCGCAAAACAAGGTAGAGGGTGTTGTATTTCGGTATGATCCGGATAAAGATGTGATTACAAGGATGAAAGACGTGCCCGAAGGCGATGTCCTTGTCAGGATTAGCGGTTCGTGGCATGGACAAGTCTTTTATACGTTGGCCGGTACAAGTGATCCTCGGGTTTTGATTGATGTCACCCCTCTTTTCCCTGTCGCAAAGAATCTACCCCCTGAGGAGAATCAACTCTCCAATGAATCTCGCAAATTCTGGGCCTCGGTCACTGAGGCGATACTCGACAAAAGATTTGGCCAGGCCACCAAGCTTAAGCAGGATATTGAGGAACGGCAACGCCAAAAAGCTGCGGAGCGTCAGAAGAAGAACGAGACGTGGCAACCGCGGTTCTTCACTGGCGCTGTTACACCTTTGGGGAGACCTGAGTTGACCAAAGAGGGCGTCCAGGCACTTGAAGGGGTGCGCAATGGTGATTACAAGTTAAAAGAAAGTGAAACGAAAGGTGCATAAGGGCATTTTTCTCTTTGGGCTTGTCAGTTGTACATGAACACAGTTGCTTGGTTCCGGCGTATGCGATCAGACACTGTTTTGGCAACATATATATAGGTAGAGGTATTCCTTTGGTCTTCCCAATTCTTTCTTGTTGATTATGCGGAGCTTACAGTTCTGTTTATGCCTATAGTATTTGGCGATTCTAGATCTCTTTTTCACTTACCAGTGAAGCTTTTAATACGAGTTGTTTGGCCGGGCTATTGATAAGTTTAAGAGTATCAGCATAAGGTATAGTGATTGCATTCCCAGCATACAGGCACTGATATACTTAAAAAGCACCCCAACATAGCATCACACTAAATAGAGCCCCATAGATTAGAAAAGCCTTTAACACCAGCCTTCCATGAGTAAGACAGCAGAATAAGCCAAACACCCTTAAGCCAGGACAGTATCCATGTCAATTTCACCCTTGTTTGCCTCCCAACACCGCTGAATTTGCATTAATGTATCGACATATAAACCAAAACCCGAGATACCGCTAGAAATAATAGGTCCGCCAGCCTAAGCATTTGTTGTCATAACCTTGTTGAACCCTGCGGTTATTGTTTTTGTTATTTCTTCATTCTTGTGAGGGAGAAGAGACAGCGCATAAGTGACATCATTCCATTGACGCTCTGTCTCGCATCTGGGAAGCCGAGCAGCCAGCTTGTCCGCCAATTGCCGAGCATGCTTTTCCTGCAAAGGGCAAACGAGGTTAAAATCTTGAGTCTAAGGGAAACTATATTAATGTTCAGGTCAAGGCTTACCTTCTCAACAAAGCCAATCAGAAACTTCACAATACGTCTCAACGAAGCTTCCTCGAGGGTTCGTTCTGCACTTAGAAGGCTGAACATGTCAACGAAATGGTTGTATACTGCATTGTCTTTGCTTGCCAGTTCAGTAAAGAACATGCGCGCTAAGTCAGCAATCCGCTTGTCTTCATCCTCAAGACATTTGGCCATTTCGCCCAGCTGTCCCTTGACTTTAACCTGGCCCGCTAATATGAGGAAAGTGAGCGTCATCAGACAGGTCCGCTTGACGGATGCATCGTTGTCGTTCAGTCGACAGTACAGAAAGTCTGTGTTTTCGTCTATAAGGTGATTGAAACAGACGGCCATGTCTCCTAGGGCGATTACGGCGTTGCTGCGAACAATCGGATCTTCGGAGCGCTCCATGATGGTTATCAAAAGGGGAAGGTTTTTTTCGCAGTAGTCAGCCGAGACACACATCAACTTAGCCATGCACAGAGTTGCTGCAGCCTGAAGGTTGCGATCGGCATAAATATTGCTATTTGCGCAAATCTCCGTGACCAACGGTCCAAAATTAGACAGGAGCGAGTTTTCCCCGTAAAGTAACTCTCGTTCTCGGATGTGTGCCATGGCATCGGTAAAGTCGTCTTCAGTCGTTCCACCGATGAGGTCAAGTTCATCATCCTCGGTTGGGTCGTTGCTTTTTTGGGCCGAGGAGTTGGCGACTTTGTTCTTCTCCTGTTCTGCCTTGCGGCGTTTGAAGTCAAGTTCACAGAGTTCTAGGTGAACGATCTGTTTTATTGCGATATGGCCAACAACAAAGAGCAGCTGAGAAATTGCAGCAGAAGATGCCTTTTGTCTTGCTCCATGGTCATCTGTCGAAGCTGTTCCGGGTCTTTGCTCTTCTTCGTCATCGGAGACTCTTGAAGAAGATCGTTGAATTTGTGATTGAAAGACAAAACGAGTTTTTCGTCTGAGAAGGTCCGAACATAGGACATCAGGATGCTTCGACAAGGCATAGATGGCACCGATGGCTTGCTCCGCTACGCCATACCACTCTTTACTCTCGGAAACTGTTTCAATTATGGCCGCAAGCTTAGTCAAAACAGCATGATCATTTGCAAGTTTAGGGATGCCAACGTCCTTAGACTTTGCTTGGCGACCTGGTACCATTCGTCGCAACGCAACGCATGTGTACTTTGCAAGCACAAGATCAGATCTGCCCAGACTTCCAAGTCCAATTCGCAACATTGTCTCAATCTCTCTTATGACTACCTCAGGATCTGCCAAAGCGAGCATGCCGAGAACAATAATGGCCCCTCGACGTTGCGTCCTCGAGATCTCTTTCTTTTGCACGCCATAGACTTGCCAGAGCTTTGCAACAACGGTGTCTGAGACATAGCCTGCCCTCATCATGGTGCTCAGTAGTTGCTCTAAACAAGTAAGTTCGGCAGGCGTTGACCCAAAAGTCAGACTGATCATGTTTCGGGCAATGTAATTTGCGGCATCATTAGGGCTAAAAGAATCGGGGGCTTCAAAGAAAAGTCCTTTGTAACAGTCGATCAAGTGGGTTTGGACTCCCTTGCCTTCATCACTATTACCTTTAGTCCAAATCAGCCGGAGCATTCGCCGTATTCCACTACGGGAAGTCTCAACCTTGTATGCATCAAGCACGACAAAATAGTCCATAGCCTCAATGGCTTCACTCTTGTTCCTTGAGGACAAGAGCTGGGCGACTATCTCAGAAGAAGAATGAAGGACATCAATGAATCGAAGGGCTTCATTGTAGTATTTCCTTGTTAGCTGGAGCCGTGCCAGCAGCTCGGATGTGGCGGCTTGTTCGGCGGCTTTTTTCATGGCCACGATCTTCTCTTCTTCCGTTAACCCTGTGGCCTTAGACGGAGATTCATCCGGCATTTGAGTAGCATCGTCTAACAATTCACTGTCAACATGTGATGCATCTGCGCCACCAAAACCAGGCGTTTCAGGTGGTCTCAGTGCATTAAGTTCAGAATCAACGGCATCGAGTCTCTCCGTCCATTCTTTATGCGAGAGTTGCCCACCATGCATGACACTGAACGGATGGGTCGAGACTAGTTTCGAAAGTAATCTGATGGCGTTCCGCCGCACATTACTGCTTTTGTCTTCCAAGCTCCTTGCTGCTAACTCGGCTACGGCTTGCCGTCTCTTTGGAAATTTTTGTTCCAGTTCACAGATCCTCATGTACACCTGGATTGCTCTGCATCGACAGTAAGGATTGATATCAAGGAAGCGCTCCTCGAGCACATCGAAGAATGCGTTTATCTGTGTTTTGTAGTTATCACTTCGCTCCTCTTGCCGGCTAAGATCCGAGATTAGATTTCCGCAAACTTCGACAACGGCGCATCGAAGAGTATATGACTATCAAAAGCGTCAGATTCTACTGGGGTAGGGGACGGATGAATCCGGGATCGTATACTTACCTCGCTGTCCAATTGTTTGGCCAAGAGTGTCATTTGTTTTATAATAAGTCGTGGGGCCAGTTCTGAAAGTTTCACAATGAAGGCCGACACCGACTTAGGCCCCCGGGTATCATTAGAATTGAATTCCTTGTTCCCAAGCTCCCTATGACATGTTAGCGGCGACCTGGCTATTTATGTGCAAAACCTTTCTTCGTACTTGAGAATCTCATCTGAAAGTTGAGGGTAGTCATATTGTTCTGCCAAAATATGTAAGAACTCTGCCATGGGTTCCGACAGATGCTCGAAGTATGTCAAGCTCTGTACGATAGAAGTCTGGGCTCCTAAATCGCAAGTTAGTCGTATATCACGAAAGTAGATTCCCGAGGGCTTACCGAATGCATGCCCGTGATGCTTTACTGCGATACACAGAACCTTGAATGCATGCATCCGAATACTCATACTCTTCACACGCTGCTCACTTTCAAGAATGAGGTAAATCGAACGAGTAAAGAGGTTTATGAACGTGTCGCGATCTGAAGTTGTCAAAAAGATCCTGCTGAGCTTGAGTTTCATGACTTTGCACATAGTTTCCATTGAAATCTGTATTTGCGTTGTCCAGTCCCAGTGGCCATCCTTAACGCTCGATTTCGATCTGGCTGACTTCCCAACGCCTCTGCGAGCGGGTGCTGTCTCGGCGGGCTTTTCTGCGGCCTTGACTTCTACAGCACTGAGGGCCCACTGCAAAAGGAAGCCGTACATCTCGAGTAACTGCTTGTGTTGCTGCATGCCATCCTGCTCGTCGGACTCGAGGTCTCCATGGATTATGTCCGCTTCTACTGATAAGCCAGAAACAACTAGATCAAGAAGTTTGCTCAGACTTCGTGTAGGAAAGAACGAAGAGTATCTGCAAAGGGCCGGGCGTTTAGAAATAGAGGATTATGATGTTTTGGGGGGGAGGGGCGTACTTTAACAGGAATTGCAAAGAATCAAAAAAGGACGACCGAGTCAGTCCTTCGGGATTCTCTGCAACTGCATCAACAATCAAGTTCAATATATTGTCGATCAGAGCAGTCGTCAGTTGATCCGGTTCGGTTTCGCCATCTAGCAGCTCCGGGTCTGCATCTGGGGTAGGCACAGAGGCCGGGTCGCTCAAGTAGTACTTCAAAGATTCGTTGATGTCGAATTTAATGCGGTCCTCCATGATGAGCCACGGCGAGGGATGTCCTCGAAGGACTTGAGATATCCAGAAGACAAGGTGGTGGAAGGGGACTTCAAAAAGCGGGTGTGGGAGGGGGGGGATTGGAGGGGAAAGAAAGCCAAGCAAAAGAGTGGCAGCATGCGAGAGGGCTTCATTTGTTTGTATCTTTCCTTTTCGGTGGTTGTGATGATGGTACCGGGCTGCGTACCAGTAAAGTAAATTACATGAACAATACATTGTGTATCTACACTACCTGCGGAGTACTACTAGTAGTATATAGTGCACGCAGGCTGTTCTATGTACCTAAGTAGTACTAGTACCTACCTACCTAGTTAGTATCTACTACCTTACACTGCCGCCACAGGTCCACAAAGGTACTAACCAGTAAATATTAGGTATCATTACATACCTAAGTATCAATGGAAGTGATTTTACATGGTTACTGCCCCGGAGCCTGTCTCCCGCCGCAACACTCTAGAGTACAAGATTGGATACTTACGGAGTACACACTCTCCGCACATCCACGATCTCTTCCCATACGCGTGCACGCGACGTGATGTCTCACTGAACAAGCCACTTCTAGCGTTCTTAAATTCCTTCTTATGATTTTATACAGCTCCCTTGACGGTGAACAGTGCCAGCCAATATCCGGCTAGTACTGGCAGACTCATTAGTCACCCATCATTGAATCAGACTGTTTCTTTTTGACGATTCGTCAGGCCATCGGGCGCAATGTCCACACTTGAAGCAGCTCCTGCTGGCATCTTATATGTACAGAAGTTGGGATTTGCGAAACCAGGTCCTAAATATGCCAGGGAGGACAGTGCTGCAACCGACAGTGACAACTCACTAGGCCAGGCGATGGAAGAGAGCGAGTATGAAGAGGATGAGCCCCGGGACGATGAGGATGTTGATGATTCTGTGAAAGAAGATATGAAAAAACTTGAAGATACATTTCCTGGCATTTCTATTCGTTTTCGGCTGGTCAACAGAATTGGAGAAGGTACAGTGCAATTGTCTCCTTGCCCCGGGTTCCTCCTTTAGCTCACAGTCCCTGCCTGCTTGGTCCAATCGACTAATTAGCTGTTTCAAACATATAGGGACCTTCTCTACTGTTTACAAAGCAGAAGATATTTTGTACGATCAATACAAAAACGACTGGGATACGTTTCAGAGTACCCTGGTAGACAACTGGGCAAACCCTCCGGCCAAGAGACGCCGAGTAGAGGGCGAAACCGGCCGCTCAATCTCCATTAAACGACGAAAGCCAAGATACGTCGCGCTAAAGAAGATCTACGTGACAAGTAGTCCCCATCGCATCCAAAATGAACTTGAATTACTGCATGATCTTCGTGGCTGTCGATCAGTTTGCCCGTTAATCACAGCTTTCCGCTATCAGGACCAGGTCGTGGCCGTTCTGCCTTTCTTCCCCCATACAGACTTTCGCATTCAATACCGGACCTTCATGGTTGCTGATATGCGACATTATTTTCGGTCTTTGTTTACTGCACTGCACTCGGTTCATAAGCATAACATCCTCCACCGGGATATAAAACCTACGTAAGGAAACCTATAACCTGCTCGCAATGATGGTCTTGATCATATACTAACACGTGCATAACTCTCACAGTAATTTTCTCTATAACCCTGATCTTCGAGAGGGCGTATTAGTCGACTTTGGTCTTGCAGAGGTGAGCTAAGACCCCTTTCTCCGGCGATTTCTAGGCAGTTTAAACTAAAGTCAATAGCGAGAGGGATCTGAATACACGGGTACCTGTCTGTGTGCCAATCCAAGTTACATACGGCGGAGTAAATTTCTACAGAGCTACCATTACTCACAATGTTCAACAACAGCGTCAACCGGATATCCTAAGACGGATTCACGGCCATCAAGGCGCGCTAACAGAGCAGGGACAAGAGGGTTTCGTGCACCCGAGGTCCTTTTTAAGTGCACCTCCCAGACTACAAAGATAGATATGTGGTCTGCCGGTGTTATTCTTCTGACTTTGCTTGGGCGCCGATTTCCGTTCTTCAACTCGGCTGATGATGTTGATGCTATGATTGAAATGGCAAGCATCTTCGGCACGCGACGTATGAAAATCGCAGCGGCTATGCATGGACAAGTATTCGAAACCAACATACCAACCATTGGGGAAAAGGGGTACAGTTGGGAGAAGCTTGTGAAATGGGCTAGTTGCGTGGAAGAGCTGACTGAGAGTGAGAAACAAGCTACTCGTCTCCTGGCTGGCCTCATGGAACTGGATCCATATAAACGTTTAAGTGCTAGGGAAGCCTTACAACATGAGTTTTTCACTGACCCCATCGACCACGATGTGGAATGGGGAGGGAACCCCGAAGACAGCGCAGACACAGGGGAGGATGGAGAAGACAAGGAAGATGAAGAAGCCGATGAAGTAGCAATGGTATAGAGCCCTTGGTGTAATTTATGATTATGACGCGATAGAACCACAAAAGGCCGGGCATTGATCACCCGCTATTGACAATAGTAAATACCCATCTGGTTTATACACCTATTGGCCGGACAATCAATACTTAGCGTCTAAAGTCTGTCCAAAAATCCACACAAGCGGGGGGTCGGTACAAAGTGAGAAATGGTATGGAGGGGCCAGATTGGATAATAGGAGAAAGAACAAGAGCGATAAGGTGTATTCTCAATCAAGGCAAGAAGACGCGTTCCCAGATAGACTGGTGACATTTGTGGGTCCTTTGTTCATGATTAGATATAGATGAAGAGTACCCATGTATAGATAGATAGATAGATAGATATATATATACTTACGTATATATAAAATTCGAGAACTAACACCCCGGATTTAGCCAGCCTCCCCGAAATCAGCGTGCCCAGTTTGTTCAGCATGCTGGGTGGCACCCTTTTCGCCGATGAATGTCCGACCACATACGTTGCAGTGGAGATGAAACGAGGCCGTGTCGGTGTAGTAATGCTTGTTCTGCAAAACCTGACAAAGCTCCAGCGACTTCTCAAGCACTATCGGGTCTTGCGCATCGAAGACCATGGTGTCAAACTCAGGAGGGGCATCGGTGCGTGTGAAAGGAGAACTCGAAGGCGACAAGGCAATTGCATCGTAGTGAATTCCTGAATAGACAAGGATACATCGTAATGGGCGGCCCTCGTTAAATCGATCGACCCGGAGGGTCTGCACATCTATCGAACATATTTCAATATCGAAATGCTTGCTCAAAATGCTTAGTTCAATACCGCCACCCCACGAGTCCTCATTCTGGATCCAGCGGCAGTAGTCGTCGGGCTTCTTCTCAAGCACTGCCTCAGAATAAAGATCTGGGTTGGCCTGGATAGCCTGTGCGACGACAGATCGCAACTCTGTCATGACATCCACACCCCCCATATTCGCACTGCTCACTGCACGGAACAAGCAGGAGTTGTCATCAGGCATAATACGGAGAACGAAAGTGCCGCTATGCTGGGGGGAAGCAACCTCTGGCGGGTCATCGGGGGACCTTTTCCCGACGTGTGAGTTCTGGGACAGTGGTTTCTTCGTCGTTGGAGGTTCGTCGCTGTTGCTGCTTACTGCTTGAATCAAGTCTTCTTTCTTGCTGACGATGAGTTGTTCCCCGTTCAAGATGACCCCGAGATCTACAATCCTCTGGTCCGATAGAAACCCCTCCAGCAGCAATGGCTTGATATTGGGATATCCATACTTCACATCATAAGTGGCTAGCCCTGTTTTCTCTGCGATCTGACTGCGAAGGTCATCAATTGTCGCGTCGTCATCCAACGTGACCATGGTCTGTCCCCCGGGACCACGGATCCGGATCCTCATCCTCCGTGACGTAGCCGGAGGGGATTGGGAACTAGAGCTGATGGATGGTGTTCGAGTCGGAGAAGGATCCGGGAGAACTGGCAAGCAAACGGACGTGGGTGGCTGCAGGTGCCGATGGTAAGATAAAGTACAAGGTACTGGGCGGGGATGGATGACGACGATTGACCAGCAGTTAATTGAGGCGCTTAAACAATTGTAGTACCATGATAACCGACCCCTACGCGGCTTACCGCTCTGAGATCGCCCGTAGGGCGATCCCAACGCCTTAACAGAGTTGATATATTAATATTATCTTTCTTAAAAAATTAATTATTTTATTAAGTTATATTTTTTAAAGCTATTATAATATTTATAGATTATTATAAAATTAAGAATTAAATCTAATAGATTATTTATATATTAAAATATATTCAGAAATTTAATATTATATAATTTATATAAAAATATAAAATATTAATATTTAGATTCTGTGCCAGATTAAAAAACAGAGTTTTTTATAATAATTAAAAATATTTTTATTAAAAATTTAATAAAATTTATAATCTTATTTTATTATACTATATTTAATTACTTAATAAATAATTTATTTTAATTTAATTAAAAATAATTATTTTAATTATAAGTAATATATTTAAGAAAATTTATATTAATTTAATTAATTTAATTTTTATAATTAGTGAGAGATAATTCTTTAAATAATTTAAAAAATATCTTAAATATAAAAAAAAATATATTTAAATTATATATATTAATAAAAAGTAGACTTATAATTTAGAGATACTTAAAAATTAATTTTAAAAATATAAAAAGATTATATTAAAATATAGAATTATTTTAAATAATATATAAAATTTTAATAAAACAGACTTTTAAATAAATATTAAAAAAATATTAAAAAAATTAATAAATGATTACTTAAATTTTTAAATAGTATTATTATATTAAAAATAATATAAATAAAAAATATATAATTATTATAAAAATAATTAATATAATTAAAGAGATCTTATTTTTTTTATTTTAATATTAGAAAAGTATATCTTAAAGAATTAATTTAATTATATTAAAACTAATTTATATATTAGAGTTACTAAATTAGATTATATAATAATTAATAAATAAAATAATATTTTAATAGATTTAATATTTTAATTTTATTATAAAATAATTAATTAAAAAAATATTAACTTTTAATTTATAATAATTATAGATTTTATATAATATATAAATTTATAAAATATTATAAAAAAAATAAAATTATTTTTTTTATCTTAATTTTTTATTTAAGCTATATTTTATAATTTTTAGATATTAGAATTTTTTATATTTATAAATATTAATATAATAAAATAATTATTATAATTATTTAGATTAATTATAAAAATTTTATTAAAAAAGATTTTCTAGCAGTATTTATCTCTATTTAAATTAAAATATTTAAATATTAGATTATATAATATATATTTTATTTAATAAAATTAATTTCTTATAATTTTAAAATAAGTATTTAAAAAATAATAGAAAAATAGTTTTATATTTTATTTAATAATAATATTAATAATTCTAATAATTTTTTATAATAATATTTTAATAATTTTAAAATAATTTAAAGCTATTATTAATTATCTTTCTTATTTAAAGAAACTTAGCTTAAATTATAAATATTATTTAAATATATTAATTAAAAAATATATAATATAAATATATTTTATTAATATTTTAAAATAAAATTTAGATTAATCTACAGCTATAGTTTTTATTTAATTTAATTAAAAAAAGATTTTTAAATATTATTTATAAATAAATAAAATTATTAGTAGTAATAATTTTATTAGAATTTAGAATTAATTAAATTAAAAAAAAATATAATATTATTAAAAAAAGACTTACTTATATATAAAATAAAAGAAGATTATAATTAAATTATATTAATATATATTAAATTAAGAATTAATTATATAATAAATCTAAATATCTAGAAAATTAGAATAATTATTAAGCTTTATTTTTATATAAAAAATATCTAGTTTTATTAAAATTTAAAGAATTAATAATTATTTAAAGAATTATATCTCTTATTTAATTATATTAATATATCAACTCTGTTAAGGTGTTGGGATCACTCTACAGGCAATCTCGGAGCAGTAAGCCGTGTAGGGGTCGGTTAGTTGAGTAGTGTACCTATCTAGCTATTGAAAGGGCGGACCGGGCTCGGTCGTCAAACAACAATACACACTAGTAACCTCCCCTCCCATAGTGTACCTAAGTATCTACTAGGTAGTTACTCTGTACTACCTAGGTACAGGTAGCGCTATGTCCTTTAGATTACCGGTTTACTAGTAGTACCAAGGTAGTATGACATAAGTAAGGTAGTTAGTAGAGACCTTCTGCAACAGTCATTTATTATTAATATTTTAATTCAAAATTAGATATAGCAGCCCGCCTCTAGTACTTAACTATAGAGTTATTTAAAAAATATTTATAACTAATTAATCTGCTTAATAAAATAAAAATCTTGCTATTTAATAACTTTAGATAATATATTCTAGTTATATATATATAAGTTCTAAAGAGCCCTCTAAAATAGTCTGTTTTAATTACTTTACTGCTCTATATTACTTTATCAAGATCTCTGTCTGATCTTTATATATACTTGTTTATTATATTCATCTATTATACTTGTCTATTATACTTGTCTATTATACTTATTTATTATACTTCATAGGGGCCCGGAGGCGTGTGTATAGAGGGTCACAGCATAGTTCAGTAAAAGTCAAAGATAGTAGCTTACTATTATTTATATATATCTAATAATTTATTATACTTACTGATTATTTTATAATAGTTATTAAACTATTATTTATAATAATAATTAGATTATATTATAATTATAAAATAATTATTTATTATTATTTATATATAATAATGATTACTAATAATATAATCTTACTTAAACTAGATAATTATATATAAATATAATATTAGCAGATATTAAAGAAAATATAATTAATAAAAAAATAATAATATAAAATTTTATGAAGAAAATATATAATATAATAAAAACAAGATATAGATATATATCTATATAAATAAATATATTTTAATATAAATAAATATATCTTAATATAAATAAAATTATAGATTTTAATAATAATTATTTAAATTATATATTTTCATAATTTAATATTATAATTGTGATAGGATCTACTTGTCAGGGTAGAAAGCCTGTCAACTAGGTAAGGAATCAACCATGAAACACTGTGTATTTGTTTGACAATAACAAAGATAGTCTATATTTATAAGATAGACTGATTCTTGAAGAATCAGTAGCTTTTTATAAAGAGATTAATATTTTATAAATATCAGAGAGATATAGAATCACTATTAATAATCTTATAATTCTTATAATCACTATAATATATTATTTTAATAACATAACTCTTATAATTACTATAATATATTATTCTGATAATCTTTATCTTAATAGCTGAATTATTTTATTATAAATAATACTCTTCTTTGCTGAGATAAGTTATCTAGCTTAAATATTAAGAATAGTTTTATATATTTCTGATTCAGAACAGTAGAAATCTGATAGTAAAAAATAAAAAACTTGTGGAATATATAATATAAACAAAGTTATATATTATTTTTATATAGCTTTATAAATATTTAATTATATTTATATAGATAAATCCCCTGCGAAGAAATATAAATAAAAGAATCTTTTATATTATATTTATATAGATAAATCCTCTGTAAAGAAATATAAATAAAAGAATTTTTTATATTATTTTTCTTTCTTCTTCTCTTCTACTTTGTAATTATTATTTTTTTAGTAATTTATAATTATTCTTTTTATATTTTTTTATTATTTTATATAATCTTTATTATTTTTATCTATACTGTATTACTGTTATTCTTTTTTTTATTAAATATTAATCTTATTCTTAATTACTTCGCGATAATAAAAAAAACAGTATATCTTAAATAAAATATTCTTATTAAAGCCTGCTATAACTTCTGTATATACTGTCTGAGATATATAAATAATAATTTTAATTCTAAAAAAAATATTTTATATAATATTAATTATTTATTAAATATAAAAATATCTATTCTATATTATTTTTATTCTGTAAAAAAGAAGACTTATAATCTTATAGATTTTATATACTTTATATTATATATATATAATTTACTAATATCTCTTGAGCCTGCAACTGGTCTGCTAGAAAATATTTATAATTTTATAAAAATTATTAAATAAGCTACTCTGATTCTGAAGAAAGAATATTAAAATAATAATATTAAATAGACTGTCTGCAAAGAGATTTATATTTTTATAAAAATATTTAATAGTATAGAAAATATCTATATTTATAAATTTTTATTAAAAAGTATCAAGATCACCAAGTATATAAATTCTTATTATAATTAAGAAATAAGATCTTTATAGTTTTATTATTAATATTTTATTAAAAGTTTACTGCCAAGTATATTAAGTTTATTAAAATTTATTATATTTTTTTAGTATAATTAGTTTTCTATTCTGGTCTCCGCGCCTCGCTGAAGAATTATTATATTTATAAGACAGAAATATTATTATATTTACTGTTTAATAATCTAGAATATATAGACTGAATTTCTGCTTTATAAAATTTTCTTAATTTAATAAGAGCTATAGTATATATTTAATACCCGGATATTAATAATAATAAATTAACTTTAAATAATAAGAATAATATTATTAAATTAATTATAGATCTCTATATTTTTTTTTTAAAATCTATTTTTTCTATAAATATTTCTGAGTTATAATAAAAGAGCCTGATTATTATTATTATTTATCTTATAAATAGATAGTAGATATAACTAAATATATTTAGATATTTTTTACTGTTTTATAGTAAAATAATTTTATATCTATTAATATATTTAATCTATAATAATATAATTAATAAGAAATATTAAGAAATTAATATTCCTGTAGTTTATTTCTTAAAAATATAAAGTAATTTACTAGTAATTATCTTCTGTCTTCTTAATATATAATACTTTTTATAATATTTTTAATATTATTTTATAGCTTCGGGTATATTTTTTATATTTTTACTAGAAATCTATTAATTATACTTACTCGGCTATTCTTTTTATTTAATTAAATAATAATTTTAATTATTATAATATTAATAGTCTTTGACTTCTTTAACTTTCTATTTATCTTTATTATCTAGCTTAGATATTAAGAATAATTTTTTATAATCTCTTTCAGTATTCTATAATTTTAATAAAAAGATATAAAATATATTATAAATTTGTTTATATTTCTTAGATAAATATAACTAATATATCTAAAATTTAATATATTTAAGAATTTAAAAGAGTTCTATAAACTTCGGAGCCAGCTTTCTTAATTTTTTAAGTTATAAATTCTAAGTTAATAATTTAATTAGATCTTTTTCTTTAAAGTAGAATAGTTTTCTGTATTTATTATAATATTTTTTTATTTTTTATAATTATTTACTATATTTTTTATAGCTGTTTTTTTATTTCTTTAAATTTCTTAATTTTATTCTATACTACTGGGACTTCTTGCTGCTAAGAATTAGTCTTAATTTTAATATAAAAATTTAATAAAAAGCTATAAAAAATATTATAAAATAATTAGTCTGTGATTATATTATTTATATTATTACAAATAAATTAAGTATTTAGAAGAATTAATAGTTAGTTAATATTATATTAGCTGAAATAATATTAAAAATAATATTTAAGTATTTAATTTATCTGTTCTGTTTAATTATTAATTTAAGAATAAAATATAATTAAAAGCTTCAAGATTATATAGTTATTATAGACTAAATTTAATCAGAATTTACTAATAAAGATTAATTCTTGATTAGATATAATCTTATTTGAAGATTTAAAGATTAATTTAATCTATTTATAAAATAGTTTGGCAAGATCTAGAGCAGTTATTATAAATAGAATAGCAAAGAAAAGACAGTATTTTAAGAATTAATTAATAATAACTAGAATAGTATTAATAATCTTTCTATATTAAATAATAGAGAACAGCCCTGTAATAAAATCTATTACTAATTTAATAAAGAGATATAATAAAATTAATAATAATTTAAGACTATTATATAATTAATATTTTGGAGCAGTAATTTCTTAATATATTAAATAAATTTAAATATATTTAGCTATATTATATTATAATCTATTTTAATAAAACTTTTTATATAGTAATACTTCTATTTAAATCTTTCTAAAATATTTTATTAATAGATTATTATAATATAGCTTAATAAGTATCTGATATAATATCTCAGAAGAGAGAATATAGTATTAGTTTTTAAAATAGATATAATTAATTATTTTAATAATTTAATATTTTTAATCTAATTATTTTTATTAAACAGCAGTTTTTTATTATTATATCTTTAGATTATTATTCTGCAAATATAAGATTATTTCTTAAAATTCGGAATTATATATATCTGAGTATAAAACTTCCGCGGTATATACTTATAATACTATAGATTAGAAAATAAATCTTTTTTAAAATAAATTCTCTTAAACAGCTTAGTCAGCTGTCTTTATATCAGCTTAATTATTAGAATTTTTTAAGCTTAATATAATATAAATATTAAATCCAGAATAATTCTGTATATCTTAAGATTTAAACTAAGTTTTTTTTTTAATAAGATCTCTTATTATCAGAGATAATATATCTATAAATTATACTTAAATTAAGATTAATAGTTTCTCTTAAAAAGTAGATTTTATTTAAGATTTAGAAAATATTCTGAAGAATTTATCTGCTGAATTTGATTTTTTTATTTTATATTTAATAATAAAATTATAAAAAATTAGATTTATAAATTATTAAGCTTATTTTCTGTTAATCTAGATTTAATATATAAAAGATTATAAGTTTAAATAGTCTAATAGAATCTTAATTATTTAGAAAGTATTTTCTAAATATTATTATTATTATTTAAAAAAATAAATAATAGCAAATAACTCTTGATCTGAAGTATTATAATTTAGCTTGATATTAGAGAACTTACAGAATCAGAATATAATTAAATAAAATATATTCTTAGTATTAGATTAGAATAGAATATCACTTATTTTTTTTTTTAATATATTAGTTTCTAAACAGCGGGGTTTTATAAAATTAAAATATATTAATAAAGATATTTATTAAAAAATAGCAATAAGACAGCGGAAAGCAGTCTATTTAATTAAGATTAAATAAATTTTCTCTGACTTTCGCCTGTTAATTATTTTATAAAGTAAAAAAATAAGAGATAAGATAATATAAAAATAGTCTTAAATAAATTATTAATAAAAATTACAGAATCTAAGAAAAATCTAAATATTATAATAATTTTCAGAAATTAGTTATAAAATAATATTATTTATTTATTAAGAATCTATAAATACTCTATCAGAGTTAATAATATATCTCAGAAATTTAACTTAAGATTAATAAAATAAATATTTTAATAATTTTATATAGAGCTAAGCTTCTTAAAGTCTTTTTAAAATTTAATAAATATATTTTATATAAGATTTCTTATTTAATAAAAAGATAAGAATATTATCTAGATATATTATATAAAAGTTATCAAGAAGTTCTCAAAATATAGTATATATATAATTTTAGAAAATTACTGAAGTATTAATTAATTTAAATAATATAATTATATATTTAAAGTAATTATATTAAGTATAAAATACTGTCTTCTATTTATTATCTTTTTTAATATAGATTTAATAATATATATTCTTAATATTAATCTTTAAAAAATAAATACTTTCTGAAACTCTGTTAAGAATCTTTGAAATAAAAGATAAGAAATAATAATTTTTAATAGAAATCTTATTAAGATCTCTGTAGTTTATATAAAGATATAAGCTATTATTTTTTTTAAATATAAAGAGAATAGAGATTTCAGCAGGGCTTTTTAAAAATTAAATTTAGTCTAGTTTCAGATTCTCTTTAATATATTCTTATAAAATCTTAAGTTCGGCTTCGAATAAGAAATATATTAAATTATAAGAAAATATTTTATTAGATTTAATATTAATAATATAATCCGCAGGGCTATAAGAAGATAGCTGTTAAAAAAAATTTATAAAGAATATATTTTAAAACTGCTTAAGTTTAATAGAAATTATCTTAAAATTTAATAATAAATTATAAGATTCTTCTTCTAATAATTAGATATTTTTAAAAAGCTTAATAATAATATATACTTTTACTGAGTTTTAAGTTACTTTAGTAAATTAAATAATAGAAAGCAGTAAAATAGATAATATATTAAATTATTATTAACAGTTTTATACTAATAAAATAATATATAAATTATAAAGTATAATTATTAATAATAGTATAGAACTGTCTTTCAATTAGAAATCTTAATTAATCTTTATATAATACTATTTAAAAATACAGATATCTTCTTATAAATTAATAGCAGTAATAGAGACTTTCTATATATTATAAATAAAAATAATAATTTAATTAATAGCTTTAATCTTTAGCGCAATAACCGGGATATATTAAAGATTATAGACTTTAATAAACTAATAATTAATAATATTTACTTCGGCGCAGCTATTCAGATCCGCAAAGATTTTAAGATTATTTCAAATATAAATAAAAATATAAAAATAATATATAATCTTTATTATAAATAAAAAAATTAAAATTATAAAATCTATCTTAACTTCTCTATTTTTTTCTCTGAATCTAATAAAAATTAATAAATTCTAGTAAATTAAACTCTTTTGTCTTTAATAAAATATTAGTTTGTAAGATATTAAATACTTTTATATATAAAGTATTATAATTAATTATTATTCTTTTTAATAAGATTTTTTCTATAATTTAGAATATTTTTCTTAATAATTTTACTAGTAATTTCTTAGAAGTGCTTGCGTGACTTATAATTACTAAATCAGTTATTATTTTACTTGTGTTTTTCTCTATTTTTTTATAGTTTATAATAATAAATAATAATAGTTACTATTTTATCCTATTTCTCTGATAAATAAAAAATATACTCTTGAATATAATAATTTAAATCTGATAATAATTTAATAAAATAAAATAAGATTCTTTTCTTTTCTACTTGACAAGAAAAATATTACTTTAAGATATTAAGATAAATATAAAACTCTTGCGGATTCTGGCTGTATTACTAGTAAGTCTATTTAAATTAAATTATAGTATTTAATTAAAAAATAATAATATTTTAAATTAATATAAGAGTTTAATCTTTAAATTAAGATTATAATTTCTTAAGAAATTATCTCTCTTTTAGACTCTTATTATTTATAAAATAATATTATCTCTGTCTATATATTAGATTTATATAGCTAATAATAGTAAGAATCTTATATTTTTTTAATAAATATTTTTTAAATATATCTCTGAATATATATTTCAAATCAGTAATCTATTTTTAATATTTTTAAAGATTAAAGTTTAGAATAAAGCAAGAGATATCTTTAAACTTAATCTCTTTTTTATTCTTTTTTAATTTAAAAAAGAATTAATAGTATCTTAAGAAGATTTCGCTTAGAAAGCTATTTCTTTGAAGATAAGCTATTCTTTACTATAAGTTAGTAGTTTATTCTAATTAATAAATATAATCTTCTAGCTGTTAAATCTCTTTAATAATAGAAATAATATTTAATAAGAATTCTAAATTAATTTAATTATTAAGTGCTTTTATTTCTTTACTATCTTTAATAGATAGCATCTTTCTTAGATAGTTAAAAAAAAAAAAATTAGAATATAATAGAATCTACTTATCAGAATAAAAAGTCTATTAACTAGATAAGAAATTAATTATAAAATATTATATATTTATTTAATAATAACAAAGATAGTCTATATTTATAAGATAGACTGATTCTTGAAGAATCAGTAGCTTCTTATAAAAAGATTAATATTTTATAAATATTAGAGAGATATAGAATTACTATTAATAATCTTATAACTTTTATAATTACTATAATATATTATCTTGATAACACAACTCTCACAATCACTATAATATATTATCTTAATGATCTTTATCCCGATAGCTGGGTTATTCTATCACAATAATACTAAATAAAACATTATTTATTTAATTATATTAATTAAATATATATATTATAAAATAGAGTGGCTAACGGCCAGGTCAGGTCAGATTAATTAGAATTTTTATATCTAATCACCAGATTATAATTAGATTAAGAAAATTTTTATATCTGACCGCAGTATAGCTAAAAACCAGATAATTAATTATTTTAATTATTTTTAATATTAAGATTTATTTACTATATTTTTTTAAGCTCTAGTATAATTAAGATATATTTAAATTAAATAATTATTAATCTAATTATCTTTACTATTATCTAAAAGTATATAAAAAGAAGCTTTTTAGATTAAAAAAATATAATTAAAAAAGAAATTAGTATTTTTTTATTATTATTTATTAAAAATAATAAATAAATTCTAGTTATATTAATAAAATTCAGCTTTTTATATAATTATTATTTTTATAATAAAAAATATATATAAAAATATATAATTACTGCTTTATTTTAGTTATATATCTTAATTATATTATAAAATACTAGAAAAATTATATATTAATTATTAATTAGAATATTAAAAATAAATATATTATTTTTATTTTATTATTTCTTCTGGATCAGATTATTCTTATATTTATAAATAAAATATAGCTTAAAGAGTTATTAATAAAATCAGAAACTAATAGACAGTTAAGAAGATTATAAATAATTAGATTATTAAAATAAAATAGATTAAATAAATTAAATAAATTAAATAAATTAAATAAATTAAATAAATAGAATAAATAAATAAAATATACTAGATTTATATTATAATATTATAGCTTTTATAAAAAATTTTATAAAGATTTTTTATAAATCTTTTTTATAAATATTTATTTTCTATTTTAATTTATTATATTTTAAATAGTTTTATTTAAAAAAAGAAATTATTTTATAACTCTAGGCTTTAGATATAAATTTCTATTTATTAGATTTATTAAAATAAATAAAATATAGCAGATATCTTAGCTGTATATTAAAATATAATAAATTATATTTATATAAAATTATATTTTAAAATAAAATAAACTATTTTTATAGAGTTTTCTATTTTTATTTTTTTATATTTATTATTTATAGAATAGCTTTAGAATTATAAATTAATTATAATTATCTAATTTATTTTTAAAGAATATTATTAAGTTTTTTTTTCTATTTCTTAGATTTTTATAAATTATAATAATACTTAAACTAAGATAAGCTTCTTAAATCAGATTTTTTTTTTTTTAAATCTTAAGATTATATATATTATAAAAAATTAGAAGATTATTTTATATTTAGTTTTTTAAAAAAAGCTTTTTATTTTTTAGAATTAATAGCAGAAGATAATCTTTTCTAAAGATTATATATAAATTAAAAAATTATTATTTTACTTTAATCAGAAAAAGTTATTAATAATATAAAATAATTTTTAGAAAAATATATTATTTTTTAATAAAATTTTTTATATTTATTATATTATATATTTTTATATTTTATAATATTCAGAAATTAAAAATTTAGAAACTAATTTTATAAGCTATTATCTTTATAAAAATTATAAAAAGAAATTATTATTAATTATATTTAAGTAAATAATTAATCAGATACTAAGTAAAGAATTATTATAAATATTTATTTATTTTTTTAAGATAAATCTTTTTTAATTATTATCTTTTTCTAGATTTTTATAATTTATAATAAACAGGATTTTTAGAATTAAGTTTTATATTTTATAATTATCTATTATCTATTATTTTAAATTATTAAATATATTTAATTTAAATAAATAATTAATCTTGCTATTTTATTTCTCTGCTGAAAATTAAGTTTTTTTAATTAAATATAAATTAAAGAATATTTTATAAAATTATCTAAAGAGATATATATATAGCTGCTATTAAAGTTTCCGGATATTAAATAAATATTAATTATAATAGATTACTAAATCAGCTTTAATTAAAAAGTATTTTTTAATTTAATTAAATATTTCTTAATAGAAGATATAAATTATTATAAGATTTTACTAGATTTTTAATTAATATCTAAATCTTATATTAATAAGAATCTAGCTATAATTATTTTATTAATCTTATATAAATATAATCTTATCTATTAATTATTAGATATAATAACTAATAATACTAGTAATAATAATATAATATTTAATATAATTTTAGCTAAACTCTGAACTTAACTTAATCAGAGTATTTAATTTTATAATATTTTAATTAATTTTAATTTTTTAAAGATTATTTAAAATTAATATTATATTTTTTATCTTATTTATATAATTTAGCTTATAATTAATATTTTTCTGCAGAAACTTTAAATTAAGATTTTAAATAATATTATTAAATATATATAGAAAAAAAATAATAAAAGTTTTAAAATCTTTTTTAATATTTTAAGAATTTTTAAAAAAATATATTTTAAAAATTATCTATAAAAAATTAATATAGAATTTTTTTTTATAAAAAGTTTTTAAAAGTCTTTTATTAATTAATTTATTATATTAATTCTTAATTATAAATTCAGAAGATTATATAATTTATAAATATAAGTTTTTAATATTATAAGAAGTTTTTATTTATTTAATAATTTAAATCTAGCTTAATTTATTATCTTTTTTTTAACTATAAAACCTGCTGGAACTTAATTTATCTTATAATTTATTAAATATTTAATTTTTATTAAATAATTAAAAATTTTATTTAGTACTATAAATATAATAATATTAATTATTTTTATTTTATTATAATTAAATAAAAACAGATAGAATATCTTCTGAAGCTTTTATATCTTTTTTTTTTTTTTATTTTTTATTTCTTTAAGAATAGTAGACCTACTGTTTATAAGATTTATAATATTTATAATAATTTTTTTAATTATCTAGATTATTTAATTAATAGATTAAAAAGAAAATAGATATTTTAAAAAAAAAGATTCTTAAGAGCTTATATAATATATATTAAAAACTCTGAAAATATTATTATTATATTTATTAAATAAAAGACTATATCTATATAATTATAATTATTCTGAATCTGATATTAAAGTTTAAAAAATTTAAAAAAATATATAACTAGATAATAATATTAACTAATATTATAAATATTAAACTATTTTTAAAAAAATATTCTTTTTTTATTTTAGTTAAAATTTAATAATTAATATATTATTAACAGTCTTCAGATTATTATCAGATTTAGATAAGATTTTTTATAGTATCTTTAAATATTAGAGACTTTTATCTATAGTTAAGATATATAAAGAATTTAAGATATATCTAGATATTAAAAATATATAGCTTCTTAAGATATCTTTAATTAAATTAATATAATTTTAAATATTATAAAATATATTAATATTCTTATTTATTAAAAGTCTTGCTATAATCAGTTTTCTATTCTTTATTAAATAATTAAAGATTTTCTCTTAATTATAATTAATAATATTAATATTAAATATTTTTTTAATAATTTTTAAGATATCTGCTATTATTACTAGAGCTGTCTTAATTTTAATATAATTAAAATAATTATATTTTAAATATATATTAATTATTTTATTATAAATAAGAAATATCAGAATATATTTAATAATCTTAATCTAGATTTAATTATTTTTATATTTAAAAAATAAAAAAAGAATAAGATAATTATTATTTTCTATATTAATAAGAATAAAAATATAAATAATCTTGAAAATAATTTAAAAAATAGATTATTATTAAAATTAAAAAAACTAGTCTTATTTAAGTCTTTAATTATTATATATATTTAGATAAAGATAGAGATTTAATTTTTATAATTTTTATATTATTATAATTATTATTCTAAATAATATAAAGAATAAATATTTTATATTTTTTTTTATTTTTTTTATATTAAATTTTATAAAAGTCTTTTTCAGAGTATAATATATCTTTTAAGATAATTAATTAAATAGATTAAGTAGTAGATTATATTTAAAAAATATTATTATATTTATACTATAATTAAATATATATAGAGTGGCTAACGGCCAGGTCAGGTCAGGTTAATTAGAATTTTTATATCTAACCGCCAGATTATGATTAGATTAAGGAAATTTTTATATCTGATTATAGTATAGCTAAAAATCAGATAATTAATTATCTTAATTATTCTTAATATTAAGATCTATCTGCTATATCTTTTTAAGCTCTAGTATAATTAAGATATATTTAGATTAAATAATTATTAATCTGGCTATTTTTACTATTGTCTAAAAGTATATAAAAAGAAGCTTTTTAGATTAAAAAAATATAACTAAGAAAGAAATTAGTATTTTCTTTATTATTATTTATTAAAAATAATAAGAAAATTCTAGTTATATTAATAAAATTTAGCTTTTTATAAAATTATTATTCTTATAATAAAAAATATATATAAAGATATATAATTACCGCTCTGTTTTAGCTGTATATCTTAATTATATTATAAAATATTAAAAAAATTATATATTAATTATTAATTAAAATATTAAAAATAAATATACTATTTTTATTCTACTATTTCTTCTGGATCAGATTATTCTTAGATTTATAAATAAAATATAGTTTAAAGAGCTATTAACAGGATTAGAAATTAACAGACAGTTAAGAAGATTATAAATAGTTAGATTATTAGAATAGAGTAGATTAAATAGATCAAACAGATTAAATAGATTAAATAAATTAAATAAATAGAATAAATAAACAAAATATACTAGATTTATATTATAATATTATAATTTTTATAGAAGATTCTGTAAAAGTCTTTTATAAATCTTTTTTATAAATATTTATTTTTTATTCTAGTCTATTATATCTTAAGCAGCTCTATTTAAAAAAAGAGATTATTCTATAACTCTAGACTTCAGATATAAATTTCTATTTATTAAATTTATTAAAATAAATAAAATATAGCAGGCGTCTCAGCTGTATATTAAAATATAATAGATTATATTTATATAAAATTATATCTTAAAATAAAATAAACTGTTTTTATAGAATTTTCTGCTTTTATTTTTTTATATTTATTATTTATAGAATAGCTTCAGAATTATAAATTAATTATAATTATTTAATTTATTTTTAAAGAATATTATTAAGTCTTCTTCTTCTATTTCTCAAATCTTTATAAATTATAATAATATCTAAACTAAGATAAGCTTCTTAAGTCAGATCTTTTCTTTTCTTTTAAATCTTAAGATTATATGCATCGCGAGAAATCAAAAGATTATTTTATATCTAGCTCTCTAAGAAAAATTTTTTATTTTTTAGAATTAATAATAGAAGATAATTTTTTCTAAAGATTATATATAAATTAAAAAACTACTATTTTACTTTAATTAGAAAAAATTATTAATAATATAAAACAGCTTTTAAAAAAATATATTATTTTCTAATAGAATCTTTTATATCTACTATATTATATATTTTTATATCTTATAATACTTAAAAATTAAAAACTTAGAAACTAGTTCTATAAATTATTATCTCTGTAAGAATTATAAGAAGAAATTATTATTAATTATATCTAAGTAAATAATTAATTAGATACTAAGTAAAGAATTATTATAGATATTTATTTATTTTTCTAAGATAAATCTTTTCTAATTATTATCTTTCTCTAGATTTTTATAATTTATAATAAACAGGATTTTTAGAATTAAGTCTTATATTTTATAATTGCCTGTTATCTATTATTTTAAATTATTAAGTATATTTAATTTAAATAAATAATTAATCTTATTATTTTATTTTTTTGCTGAAAATCAAGTTCTTCTAATTAAATATAAATTAAAGAATATTTTATAAAACTATCTAAAAAGATATATATATAGCTGCTATTAAAATTTCTAGATATTAAATAGATATTAATTATAGTAGACTATTAGATTAATTCTGATCAGAAAATATTTCTTAATTTAATTAAATATTTTTTAATAAAAAATATAGATTATTATAAGATTTTATTAGATTTCTGATTAATATCTAAATCTTATATTAATAAAAATCTAGTTATAATTATTTTATTAGTCTTATATAAATATAATCTTATTTATTAGTTATTAGATATAACAACTGATAATACTAGTAATAATAGTATAATATTTAATATAATCTCAGCTAAACTCTGAACTTAACTCAGCCAGAGTATTTAGTTTTATAATATTCTAATTAATTTTAATCTTTTAAAGATTATTTAAAATTAGTATTATATTCTTTATTTTATTTATATAATTCAGCTTATAATTAATACTCTCCTGCGGAAACTTCAGATTAAGATCTTGAATAATACTGTTAAATATATATAAAAAAATAATAATAGAAGTTTTAAAATCTCTTTTAATATTTTAAGAATTCTTAAGAAGATATATTCTAGAAACTGTCTATAAAAAACTAATATAAAATTTTTTTTTATAAAAAGCTTCTAAAAATCTTCTATCAGCTAGTTTATTATATTAATTCTTAATTATAGATTTAGAAGATTATATAATTTATAAATATAAGTTTTTAATATTATAAAAAGTTTTTATTTATTTAATAACTTAAATCTGGCTTAGTTTATTATCTTCTTTTTAATTATAAAATCTGCTGAAACTTAATCTATTTTATAATTTATTAAATATTTAAACTTTATTAAGTAATCGAAAGTTTTATTTAGTATTATAAGTATAATAATACTAATTATCTTTGTTTTATTATAATAAAATAAAAATAAATAAAATATCTTCTTAAGTTTTTATATCTTTTTTTCTTTTTACTTTCTATTTCTCTGAGAATAGTAAATCTACTGTTTATAAGATCTATAATATCTATAATAATCTCTTTGATTATCTGGATTACTTAATTAATAAATTAGAAAAAAAGCAGATATTTTAAAAGAAAAAATTCTTAAGAGCTTGTATAATATATATTAAAAGCTCTGAAAGTATTATTATTATATTTATTAAATAAAAAACTATATTTATATAATTATAATTATTCTAGACTTAATATTAAAATTTAAGAAGTTTAAGAAAGATATATAGCTGAATAAGAATATTAACTAATATTATAAATATTAAACTGTCTTTAAGAAAATATTCTTTTTTTATTTTAATTAAAATTTAATAATTAATATATTATTAATAATCTTTAGATTATTATCAGATCTGAATAAGATCTTTTATAATATTTTTAAATATCAGAGATTCTTATCTGCAGTTAAGATATATAAAGAATTTAAGATATATCTAAATATTAAAAATATATAGCTTCTTAAGATATTTTTAATTAAACTAATATAATTTTAGATACTATAGAATATATTAATATTCTTACTTACTAAAAGTCTTATTATAATTAATTTTCTATTTTTTATCAGATAGCTAGAGATTTTCTCTTAATTATAATTAATAATATTAGTATTAAATATTTTTTTAATAATTCTTAAGATATCTATTACTATTACCAGAGCTATCTTAATCCTAATATAATTAAAACAGTTATACTTTAAATATATATTAATTATTTTATTATAAGTAAGAAATATTAAAATATACTTAATAATCTTAATTCAGATTTAATTATCTTTATATTTAAGAAATAAGAGAAAAATAAGATAATTACTATTTTTTATATTAATAAGAATAAGAATATAGATAATCTTGAAGATAATTTAGAGAATAGATTATTATTAAAATTAAAAGAACTAGTCTTATCTAAGTCTTTAATTATTATATATACTTAGATAGAGATAGAGACCCGGTCTTTATAATTTCTATATTATTATAATCACTATTCTAAATAGTATAAAAAATAAATATTCTATATCTTTTCTTATTTCTTCTATACTAGATTCTATAAAAGCCTTTTTTAGAATATAATATATCTTTTAATATAATTAGTTAAATAGATTAAGCAGTAGACTATATCTAAAGAATATTATTATATCTATACTATAATTAAATATATATTATACTTTATATATTATCTATATAAGAAGAATATATATATTATAAATTAACTTATAATTATTAATCTATCTACTATATCTAATCTTTCTAATCGGCAGGTATAAACAGTTATAGTAATAATTATATCTTAATCTAATCTTAATTATACAGTTAAAACTTTTTTATATCTTAATCTGACCATCAGGTTATGGCCAGATTAAGATTAAGGTATAACAGTCAGGTTAAGCCACTCTAAATATATATTATATTTTATATATTATTTATATAAAAAAAATATATATATTATAAATTAATCTATAATTATTAATTTATCTGCTATATCTAATCTTTTTAATTAATAGATATAAATAGTTATAATAATAATTATATCTTAATCTAATCTTAATTATATAGTTAAAAACTTTTTATATCTTAATCTGACTGCCAGATTATGGCCAGATTAAGATTAAGATATAACAGTCAGGTTAAGCCACTCTGTTATAAAATTATTTAAATACTTTAAATTATACTAGTATTATTATATATATTTATAAAAATATTATAATTAATTAAATATATTTAAAAATATAGCTATAAATATAATACTAAGATTTAGTTTATTAATAAATATAATATTTATTATTCTATATTTAATATATTTATTATTATAGATAAATATTACTTATATATTAAACTTATTAAGATATTATATATATATTTAATAATATAAGATATTATTTATAGTCTTTATTATTTTATAGTACTATAAATTATTTAAAGTTTTATTAATATTTATAAAATATATTTAAATATATTTTTTATCTTCTGCTTCTTTTTAATAATTATTTTTTTTTTAAAATATTATTATTTCTAAATACTTTCTAGAATAATATTATATTATTTATTATATTTTATTCTTAGAAGATCAGCTATCAGAGATTAAAATATAATATAAATTTAATTTTAATTATATAATTAAATAATATACTTCTATATTTTTTAAAAAATATATTTAATTTTTTATTTAAGAACTAATTTTTAATAATAATACTAAATTAAAAATAGCTGCTAATTATTATAAATATATTTATAATATTAATTTAGATAATAATATTAAAATAGATATAAGCAGTAATACTAATTTTTATAATTATATTAATATTAATATAAATATTAGCAGTAATACTGATTTTCTTAGTAATATCAATATTAGAATAAATATTAATAATATTAGTAATTCTGATAGTAATATATAAGGATGTGTGTTGAGATAGTGTAAAGAAAGTATATCTATCACAAGATCAAGATAATATCTGTATTACTTAAAGTATTATTACTAGTCTTTTATCTAGCTTTTCTTACAGATAGATATATTTATAAGAATTCTGTAAATTATATATTACTAATTTAATTACTTTATAAGAGACTGTCTCTATAGTATAAATATTTCTTATAATATATTATATTATAAGAATTATAAGAATTACTATTCTTATAATTATTTCTCTTCTTAGAATCTTGACTTTTAAGATTATTATTTATAAAAAATTAGATATTATTAAAATTTTTACTATAAAATCTTTTTTATAAGAAAATTAATTAAAGAAAAAATAATTTTTTTTTTATAATATTTATTTTATATAAATCTACTGCGGCTGTTTTATATAATTATAATTATATTATTATTTATTATATTTTAAGTCTCTGTAATTATAATTAAATAATAAATATTATAAATATTTCTATAATTATAATTAAATAATAAATATAATATAATATTCTTAATTTAGATATAAATCAGAGCTCAGGACTTAGAGCTTAGAATTCTAAAAAAGAATATCTTTCTTAAATTTTTTTTTTTTTTTCTTTTTCTCTTAATTTTTTTATTTTTTAGTTTTTTTTTTCTTCTAATCTCTGCGGCCCTCTTTTTTTAATTATTATTATTATTATAAATAAATATTTATTTAAAAAATTCTTATAATTATTTATATTCTTATAGCTGTTTTATATCTTTATAATTATTTTATATTTTTTATAGCTTGCTTTGTGTCTTCGCGACTATTTTATATTTTTATAATTATTTTATAATTTTTATAATTTGCTTTATATTTTTACAGCTGTTTTATATTTTTATAATTATTTTATAATTTTTACAGCTTGTTTTATATCTTCGCGGCTGTTTTATATTTTTGCGGCTATTTTATAATCTTTATAATTTATTTTATATCTTTGCAGCTGTTTTCTATCTTCACAGCTTGTTTTATATCTTCGCGGCTGTTTTATACTTTTACAAGTTTAGGATATATATAATCTAATCTAAAGATTATAACTAATTATTTTAATATCTTTCTTTTTATATTATATGTCTGCTGATCTTTTTTTTATAAAGAAATTACTATTTTTATTATTAAGTTTTTATTTTTTTATTTTTTTTATTTTTTTATTTTTTTTTCTCTTTCCGCGAGTGTCCGCGATAAATAATTTCTTAGAGAGATTTATTTTATATCTTATAATTAATATAAAGTTAAAGCAGTCTGCTTTTATAATTATTATTATTATTATTATTATTATTATTATTACTACTGCCGCTGCTATCTTTATTTTTATTATTATTATTATTATTAATACTGCTGCTGCTTCTATCACAGTCTTTTTATTTTTTTTTTATAATAAATATCTGTTTTTTTTATAGAATATAAAAAGTTAATTTATATATAATTTATTATTTTATTAGCTGAGATTTTTAAAATAATCTAATTTTTTATAATATTATCTTTCTGTATCTCTCTTATAATTTATTATTATAATAAAAATATTATTTTAAATAATATTTTTATTATTTTTATAATCTGCAGATGATAGATAAATAAGCTATTCTTTTTTTTAGAAAATATATTTAAATTTATTTAGAATTAATCTGCTCTGCAGAATATTAAAATTATAAATTAAATTTTAATTTAATTTATAAATCTATTTATAATAAACTAATTTACTAATATCTCTGTAAATATATTAATAATTTTATTAGATTTTCTTTTCTAAATAAAATTATAATCTCTGTTTAATTAAAAAAAATATTAAATTATATAGCTAATAATATAATTTATTTTTTTTATTAAATTTAATAATTATTATTAGCTAAAAATCCGGGCTTAGCTTTATAAGATTTTTTTTATAATTAGAGCTAATTAGCTTTCTTTTTCTAATTAAATATATAGTATATATTATAACTTCTTAGACTTAAGAATATTTATAATATATATTAGTAATAATTATAGATAGAGATATAATAATTATATTTAGATTAGATATAAAATTTATTTTTTATAGATTAAATAATTAGTCTGTCTATCTTTATTTCTATAAATATTTATTATATTTTATATTTTAAATTATTATTAAATAAAAATTCTTGCGAGTAATTTTTTCTATTATTTTATTATTTTATTATTTTTTTATTTTTTAAATAAAGACTATACTCGCGAATAAACTTCTTATAAAATTATAAATAATATAGATTTATAATTAATTCTTAGATATTATTCTTATTAGAATAATTCTTTTATTTAATTAAAATCTTTAAGAATTTATTTTAATTCTGTAAGATTAATAAAATCTTTAAATAATATTTATAATTATTTTTTTTATAAGAAAATATTCTTGCAAGTCTATTCTGTTTATTTTATAATATTTATAAAATAATAATATATAAAATATATTATATATTTAAGATTCTGCGGATAATTTTAGTCTATAGACTTATAAATCTATTTATTTAATAATATAATAAGATTTTTTATTTTATAAGCTTAACTTCTTACTAGTCTATTTTATAAAAGATATTTTATAAATAATTAAATTATCTTTTTTAATATAAAATTTTTTATTTATTTTTTATAATTATAAAATTATTTCTACTTTTTATAAGCAGAAGTTAGATTTTTTTTTATTTTAATATAGATTTTCTAAATATATTTAATCTATTTAAAGATTTTAATCTCTGCTTTTTTCTTTTTATAAAAATCTATTTTAATAATTTATAAATATTCTGTGATAATAATATAAAAAAGTAATTTCTTTATAAAGATTTATAAAATATTATTATATATAAACTCCGCGATAGATAATAGATTTATTTAATTATCTTATTTAAAATTAATATAGTTTTATAAGTATTATTTAAGAATATTATTTAATCTTTTAATTTAGCTATTAGTCTGCGGATAATAAGCTATACTTAACTTTTTTTTTATTATAAATATATAGATAAAATCAGATTAGAAATTCTTTATAAAAATATTATTATAATCTATAATAATCTTCGCGGGTATATTATATAGATAGAAAATCTTTTTAATAAAGATTTTTATAAAATTTTTTTTATTAAGATTTTTTTATAAAAAAATAAAATAGATTATCTTACTATACTAATCTATTATTATTAGAATATTATTAAAACTCTCTCGCGAGCTCTTAATAATACTAGTACTCGCGGATAGATTAGTAATAAAGTCTATTATTATTTTTTTTTAGAATTTTATAGATATAAATAAAAATTTTAATAATTTTTACTATTTTTTATAAATTATTTTATTATTTTAATATATTTTATAGATCTAATAGTATTTATTTATAAAATTATCTATTCTTAGTTATTAAAATTATTATAATATTAGTATTAGTATTTTCTTATTTATAAAATAATTTATAATAGAATTATTATATAGCTTTATAAGTATTTAAAATTTAAAAATATATTTATTTAAGATATATAATTATTCTATTTTTTATAAGAGATTTTTATAATTTTTTTATTATAAAATCTTATTTATTTTTTTTATAGCTTAAAATCTTTAGAATCTCTTAATTCTTTATAGATTTTTTATATTTATTAATTTTTTATTAATATTATAGATACTGCGGCTAGCAGCTTTGCAGAAAAATTTTTATAATATAATTTTTTTATAATAATAATATTATCTACTATTTTTTTTCTATAATTTTTTATATATTTAAAATATATCTGTGAGTAAGAATTTATTTAATATTTATAAATAAAACTTCTGTCTCTATATTTTCTAATTTTTATAATCTAAATAAATTAAATAATTATTATAAAACTAATTTATCTAATTTCTTATAATTCTTAATTATTATTTTTTTTTATAATCTAAATATTATAAAAATATATCTACAGAATTCTGTATATCTGGATAATAAATAAAATAAAATTAAAATATTATAAATTATTATATTTATTATATCTGTCTTTATAATAGCTCTAGACTTATTATAAAATATTTAAGATTTTTATAATTAATAAATATCTTTATTATAAGATTTATTCTCTCTAGTTAGTAATATTATTCTTTAAATAATTTTATTATTATAAGTAGTTCTTAATTATAAATTTTATAATTTCTTTTTACTATAATTATTTTTTATAAATAAAATATAATTAAAATTTATTAATTATCTATATTTCTTTATAATAATATATTATTAATTATAAAACTAGATATATCTATTTTAATATATATTTATTTTTTTTTTAAAATAAATAATTATAATATTCTCTATAAATATTATCTTTAGCTTTTTAAAATTCTTATAAATATTAATTATAAAAAATTCTATATTAGATTTTCTTTTCTTTTTCTTACAGAATTTCTTAGTAAAATTTATAAATAAGATTATTATTTGCGAGTATTTTTAAATAAATTATTAATATTAGTTTATAAATTTTATAAACTATAATATATTCTTTATATTCTATAATTCTAATTACTTGCAAATTATTATAATTTATTCTAATTTTATTTATATATCTTTGCAGTTAATAATAAATCTAAGAAAATTAATCTTTATTTATATAAAGTAGCACTTATTTAGCTTTATATATAAATCTATTTTAATTAAGATATATATAATTTTATAAACTTATTTTTTATATATCTTCAGATCTTATAAATATATTATAATATTATTAAAATAAATAATTATAAAGTTATTTAAATACTCCGCGAATAAGAAATTTATAAAATCTTAAAATCCTGCAGATATATTAATTAGTTTAAATAATATAATTAAGTACTTAAATAAGCTATATTTTATTTAAAAAACTATTTTTTATTTATAATTTATTATAATTCTTATTTTATAATAGACTTTATAAAAATTAAATTATATAAATTATAATATTTTTATAAGTTAATTAATATAGCTATTAATTTATAGTAGTAGATACTTATTTTTAATAATTTATTTATTTAATTTATAATAATTAATATATATTTATAAGCTTCTATTTTTTTTTTATAAAAAGAACTAATACTCTAATAAATAATTTTAAATATTAGATTTATTTATATATAAAATATTTTTATAGATATTCTCAGAGTACTTTCTACTCTGTGGGTGATATTTTATAAATTAAATCTATTTTTAATTTATAATCTTTTTTTAGATTAATCTTTAGATTAATATCTGATTATAAAAATAGATAGTTTATTATTTTATTTTTTATAAATATTATTTCAAATTTATAAA
Source organism: Aspergillus heteromorphus CBS 117.55 (assembly GCF_003184545.1). Lineage (NCBI taxonomy): Eukaryota > Fungi > Ascomycota > Eurotiomycetes > Eurotiales > Aspergillaceae > Aspergillus > Aspergillus heteromorphus. The sequence continues at coordinate 128,316 of NW_020290459.1, forward strand.
GTTATTCTAAAAATATTTTTAAATCTATTTTTTTATAAATAAATCTAATTATTATAATTTATAATTATTTAATCTTTGATTTTTTTGCGAGAAACTCTATTATTATAATATATTATATCTTAACTTATTATTTCTTATAAAATCTTAAATAATATTAATTAAACTCTATAATAGAGATCTCTGTTTAAATTTATAATATATCTAATATAATTTTCTTTATATTAGATATTATAATAATAGTCTTTTTATAAATCTTGCAGTTATTTTTTATATCTGTAAGATTAATCTTAAATATTATAGTTTTTTTTAATTAAATATTATTATTATTTAGTAATCTTATAAAAATCTTTACAGATATTATTAATTATTCTATGATTTTTATTATTATTATAAATATTAGATTTATTTTTATATTTATATTAATTAAGATATTAATCTTTTTAAGCAGATTAATCTTATTCTGTATAAATAATTATTCTTATAATCTTAGAATAAAATATACTATAAGAAATATATCTGCTGATTTATTATAATTTATCTAAATTATAAATTATTTCTTAGAATTTTTACTCTTATATTAGTAATAGTTTTTTATAATATAATCTTATTTTCTATAGTTAAAATATTTTATTATTTTTATAAATACTAATATAAAATCTTGCAGAATAAATATTCTTAATATATTTAATTATAAAATATCTCTCTATAAAAATCTCTTATAATAATTCTAATTATTAGATTATTTTATTTAATTTATATATAATAGTAATTTTTTTTTTATAAATAATTAGTTTTCTTACTTTACTAATTAATATTTAATCTTAATTTTATAAATAATATAATTAGATCTTGCTTAGTAATAAAAAAGTCTAACTATTTATAAATTTTTTATTTTATATTTTATAAAAATAATTTAAAGAATAGATATAATTATATAATATTTAATTTTTATATTTTATAATCTAGCTCTATCTTTATCTTTTTTTAATATTATAAATATATAAAGTTTTTTTTTTTTATAAGAAATTATTCTTAAAATTTTTATTTATATTATTTATTTATAATTCTTTAAATTATTTAGTTATATTTTAAGAAATTTATAAAAATTTATCTAATTATTCTCTTAGAAGAGCTTTGTAATTTTATTTTTCTATAAATTATTAAATATATAATTTAGACAGATTATTATAATTTATATTTATTAATTTTTATTTTAATTATTAATCTTCGCGGTAAACTTCTGCTGAATAATAAATAATTAAAAAATAATATAATTATAAGTATTATAGTATTTATTATTTTATAAAAAATATATATATATATTAATCTTTTTTATATTTATAAATAAAATATTAGAATTACTTAGAGATTTATAAATTTTTTTATTATTTATAGAAATTTTAAGTCTCTGCTCTAGTTCTGTAATTTATTAAAATATATTTAATTATTTATAAAAATTTTTAAAAAATAGTAAGATTATATTTATTTTAATTATTTTTTTTATAATAACTTTATGATTAATCTTTAAAAAGTTAGAAAAATTCTTATGAATATAATATCTAATATTTTATATAAATATAGTTTTAATAGATTATCTTATAGATTTTAAGTAATAAGATTATAAGAATATATATTAAGATAATATAAAGAAAATATATTTATTATAAGATTAAGATAGTATTTATATTATTTAAAATATTATTACTAATCTTCTATCTAGCTTCTCTCGCAGATAGATATATTTATAAGGATTCTATGGATTATATATTACTAATATAATTACTTCGTAAAGGACTGCCTCCGCAGCATGGGTATTCCTCGCGATATATTATATCGCGAGGGTTATAAGGATTACTATCCTTACATAATAATAATTATAATAATATTAATATATTTATATATAATAATAATATACTCTCCCTTAATATATATAATAAGAATATTTTCTTTTTTCTTAATAAATTAAAAAATCTCTTAATCTTATTGTTTTAAGATTTCTTCTGTTATTAAAATAATAATATTTTATAAAAAGTCTTTATAAAATATTCTAGTTTAATATTAATATCTTCTAGATATTTTTTTTATAAATTAAAGAATCTTTTAATCTTACTTTTTTAAGATCTCTTTTATTATTAGAATAATAATATTTTATAAAGGTTTTTTATAAAATATTCTAGTCTAATATTAATATCTTTTAAATATTTTCTTTTTTTTAATAAATTAAAAAATCTTTTAATTTTATTTTTTTAAAATTTTATTATTAAAATAATAATATTCTATAAAAGTCTTTTATAGAGTATTCTAATTTAATATTAATATTTTTTAGATTTTTTCTCTAAGTCTATTATAATTCTTAAATTATAGATTTTTAATATTAAAATTCTATAGAATAATTATATAATAATAATATTAATAAGAATATTATATTTAATAATATTATTTAAAGAGCTGCAGTTTATTTTTATAAAAATAAATATTTCAAAAATATATATATATAATTTTTTATTTATATTATTCATAAAAATATATATTATATTAGTTAATTTTAATATTTAAATATATTTTTTCTAATCATCTAATCTGTTCTAATATATATTTTTAAATAAAATAATAAAATATTAATAAAGCTTAAAAAATTAGATTTATATTTTATATTAAATATTTTATAATTAAGAATTAAGTTTTTAAAAATATAATCTTATAAATTTATTTTTTTTAAAATTATTATTATAATAATTACTATCTTATTATTAATACTGATAATAGATTAATTCTAGATATATAGAATATATAAAATCTAATAAATACAGTGGCTAACAGCCAGATCAGGTCAGATTAATTAGAATTTTTATATCTAATCACCAGATTATAATTAGATTAAGAAAATTTTTATATCTAATTATAATATAGCTAAAAACTAGATAATTAATTATTTTAATTATTTATAATATTAAGATTTATTTATTATATTTTTTAAGCTTTAATATAATTAAGATATACTTAGATTAAATAATTATTAATCTAATTATTTTTATTATTATTTAAAAATATATAAAAAAAAGCTTTTTAAATTAAAAAAATATAATTAAAAAAAAATTAGTATCTTTTTTATTATTATTTATTAAAAATAATAAAAAAGCTCTAGTTATATTAATAAAATTTAGTTTTTTATAAAATTATTATTCTTATAGTAAGAAATATATATAAAAATATATAATTATTATTTTATTTTAGCTATATATTTTAATTATATTATAAAATATTAGAAAAGCTATATATTAATTATTAATTAAAATATTAAAAATAAATATACTATTTTTATTTTATTATTTTTTTTAAATTAGATTATTCTTAGATTTATAAATAAGATATAACTTAAAGAGCTATTAATAAAATTAGAAATAGACAGATAATTAAGAAGATTATAAATAATTAGATTATTAAAATAAAATAGATTAAATAAATTAAACAGATTAAATAGATTAAATAGATTAAATAAATAAAATAAATAAATAAAATAAATAAATAAAATAAATAAATAAAATAAATAAAATATACTAGATCTGTATTATAATACTATAACTCTTATAAAACTTTTTATAAAAATTGTTTATAAATCTTTTCTATAAATATTTATTTTTTATTCTAATCTATTATATCTTAAATAGCTCTATTTAAAAGAAGAGACTATTCTATAACTCTAAATTCTAGATATAATTATATAAATTCCTGCTCATTAGATCTACTATCAGATTTATAATTAGAAACTAAATTCTATTTTATTATTATATTAAGTTTTTATTTTAATCTAATATTTACTAAACAGAGTTTTCTGTTTTTATTTTTTTATATTCATTATTTATAAAACAGCTTCAGAATTATAAATTAATTATAATTATCTAATTTATTTTTAGAGAATATTAGTAAATCTTTTTTTTTATTTCTCAGATCTTTATAAATTATAATAATATTTAAACTAAGATAAGCTTTTTAAGTCAGATTTTTTCTTCTTTTCTAAATCTTAAGATTATATATATTATAAAGAATTAAAAAATTATCTTATATTTAATTCTCTAAAAAAAGTTTTTTATTTTTTAGAATTAATAATAAAAAATAATCTTTTCTAAAAATTATATATAAACTTAAAAATTACTATTTTATTTTAATTACTGAAAAAATTATTGATAATATAAAATAATTTTTTAAAAAATATATTATTTTTTAATAAAGTTTCTTATATTTATTATATTATATATTTTTATATTTTATAATATTTAAAAATTAAAAACTTAGAAACTAGTTCTATAAGCTATTATATCTATAAAAATTATAAAAAAAATATTATTAATTATATCTAAGTAAATAATTAGTTAGATATTAAGTAAAAGATTATTATAAATATTTATTTATTTTTTTAAAATAAATTTTTTTTAATTATTATCTTTTTTTAGATTTTTATAATTTATAATAAATAAAATTTTTAAAATTAAGTTTAGAGTGGCTTAACCTGACTGTTATACCTTAATCTTAATCTGGCCATAATCTGATAATTAGATTAAGATATAAAAGATTTTTAATTATATAGTTAAGATTAGATTAAGATATAACTATTACTATAACTATTTATATCTATTAATTAAAAAGATTAGATATAATAGATAGATTAATAATTATAAATTAATTTATAATATATATATTCTTCTTATATAAATAATATATAAAGTATAATATATATTTAATTATAATATAAATATAATAATATTCTTTAAATATAGTCTACTGCTTAATTTATTTGATTAATTATTTTAAAAAATATACTATATTCTAAAAAAGGCTTTTATAGAATCTAGTATAAAAAAAATAAAAAAAAATATAAAATATTTATTTTTTATACTGTTCGGGACAGTAATTATAATAATATAAAAATTATAAAAACCGGATCTTTATCTCTATCTAAATATATATAATAATTAAAGATTTAGATAAGATTAATTCTTCTAATTCTAATAATAATTTATTCTCTAGATTATTTTTAAGATTATCTATATTCTTATTCTTATTAATATAAAAAATAATAATTATTTTATTCTTCTCTTATTTCTTAGATATAAAAATAATTAAATCTAAATTAAGATTATTAAATATATTCTAATACTTTTTATTTATAATAAAATAATTAATATATATTTAAAGTATAATTACTTTAATTATATTAGAATTAAGACAGCTTTGATAATAATAGTAGATATCTTAAAAATTATTAAAAAAATATTTAATATTAATATTATTAATTATAACTAAGAGAAAATCTTTAATTATTTAATAAAGAATAAAAAACTGATCACAGCAAAACTTTTAGTAAATAAAAATATTAATATATTTTATAATATCTGAAATTATATTAATTTAATTAAAGATATTTTAAGAAGCTATATATTTTTAATATTTAGATATATCTTAAGTTTTTTATATATCTTAATAAAAACTAAATATAGAATAATCTTCTGATTCTTTGTAATATATATAATCTTAAGATTTAGAAAAGAAGAAAAATCTAATTTAAGAAGCTTATCTTAATTTAAGTATTATTATAATTTATAAAGATCTGAGAAACAGAAAAAAAAGACTTAATAATATTTTTTAAAAATAAATCAGATAATTATAATTAATTTATAATTCTAAAATTATTTTAAAAATAATAAATATAAAAAAATAAAAGCAGAAAACTCTATAAAAATAGTTTATTTTATTTTAAGATATAATTTTATATAAATATAATTTATTATATTTTAATATATAGCTGAGACACCCGCTGTATTTTATTTATTTTAATAAATTTAATAATTAAGAATTTATATCTAGAGTCTAAAATTATAAAATAATTCTTTTTTTAAAATAAAACTGTTTAAGATATAATAAACTAGAATAAAAAATAAATATTTATAAAAAGAATTTATAAAAAGTTTTTATAGAATCTTTTATAAGAGCTATAATATTATAATATAAATCTAGTATATTTTATTTATCTATTCTATTTATTTAATTTATTTAATTTATTTAATCTATTTAATTTATTTAATCTGTTTTATTCTAATAATTTAATTATTTATAATCTTCTTAACTATCTGCTAGTTTCTAATTCTGTTAATAGCTTTTTAAGCTATATTTTATTTATAAATCTAAAAATAATTTAATTCAGAAAAAATAATAAAATAAAAATAATATATTTATTTTCAGTATTTTAATTAATAATTAATATATAGTTTTTCTAGTATTCTATAATATAATTAAAATATATAACTAAAATAAAATAATAATTATATATTCTTATATATATTTTTTATTATAAGAATAATAATTTTATAAAAAGCTAAATTTTATTAATATAACTAGAATTTTCTTATTATTTTTAATAAATAATAATAAAAAAGATACTAATTTCTTTTTTAATTATATTTTTTTAATCTAAAAAACTTTTTTTTATATACTTTTAGGCGATAATAAAGATAATTAGATTAATAATTATTTAATCTAGATATATTTTAATTATATTAGAGCTTAAAAAAATATAGCAGATAAATCTTAATATTAAGAATAATTAAAATAATTAATTATCTGGTTTTTAGTTATATTATAGTTAGATATAAAAATTTTCTTAATCTAATTATAATCTGGTAATTAGATATAAAAATTCTAATTAACCTGACCTGATCTGGCTGTTAGCCACTCTAATTAAGTTCTATATTTTATAATTATTTATTATCTATTATTTTAAATTATTAAGTAGATTTAATTTAAATAAATAAATAATTTTATTATTTTATTTCTTTATTAAAAATTAAGTTTTTCTAATTAAATATAAATTAAAAAATATATATATAATTATTATTAAAGTTTTTAAATATTAAATAAATATTAATTATAATAAATTACTGAATTAGTTCTAATTAAAAAATATTTCTTAATTTAATTAAATATTTCTTAATAAAAAATATAGATTATTATAAAATTTTACTAGATTTTTAATTAATATCTAAATTTTATATTAATAAAAATCTAGTTATAATTATTCTATTAATCTTATATAAATATAATCTTATTTATTAATTATTAAATATAATAATTAATAATACTAGTAATAATAATATAATATTTAATATAATCTTAGCTAAATTCTAAATTTAATTTAATTAAAATATTTAACTTTATAATATTTTAATTAATTTTAATTTTTTAAAAATTATTTAAAACTAATATTATATTTTTTATTTTATTTATATAATTTAGCTTATAATTAATATTCTTCTGCAGAAACTTTAGATTAAGATTTTAAATAATATTATTAAATATATATAAAAAAATAATAATAAAAATTTTAAAATCTTTTTTAATATTTTAAAAATTCTTAAAAAAATATATTCTAGAAGCTATTTATAAAAGATTAATATAAAATCTTTTTTTATAAAAAGTTTTTAAAAATCTTTTATCAGCTAGTTTATTATATTAATTCTTAATTATAAATTTAAAAAATTATATAATTGATAAATATAAGTTTTTAATATTATAAAAAGTTCTTATTTATTTAATAATTTAAATCTAGCTTAATTTATTATCTTTTTTTAATTATAAAATCTATTAAAACTTAATTTATCTTATAATTTATTAAATATTTAATTTTTATTAAATAATTAAAAGTTTTATTTAATATTATAAATATAATAATATTAATTATTTTTATTTTATTATAATTAAATAAAAATAAATAGAATATCTTCTTAAGTTTTTATATTTTTTTTATTTTCTATTTTTTTAAAAATAATAGATCTATTATTTATAAGATTTATAATATTTATAATAATTCTTTTAATTATCTGAATTACTTAATTAATAAATTAAAAAAAATAAATATTCTAAAAAAAAAGATTTTTAAAAGCTTATATAATATATATTAAAAGCTCTAAAAATATTATTATTATATTTATTAAATAGAAGACTATATTTATATAATTATAATTATTTTAAATCTAATATTAAAATTTAAGAAATTTAAGAAAGATATATAATTAAATAATAATATTAATTAATATTATAAATATTAAACTATTTTTTAAAAAATATTCTCTTTTTATTTTAATTAAAATCTAATAATTAATATATTATTAATAATCTTTAGATTATTATTAAATCTAAATAAGATTTTTTATAATATTTTTAAATATTAAAGACTCTTATTTATAATTAAAATATATAAAAAACTTAAGATATATTTAGATATTAAAAATATATAATTTTTTAAGATATTTTTAATTAAATTAATATAATTTTAGATACTATAAAATATACTAATATTTTTATTTACTAAAAATTTTATTATAATTAATTTTTTATTTTTTATTAAATAGCTAAAGATTTTCTTTTAATTATATTTAATAATATTAATATTAAATATTTTTTTAATACTTTTTAAGATATTTATTATTATTATTAGAGCTGTCTTAATTCTAATATAATTAAAATAATTATACTTTAAATATATATTAATTATTTTATTATAAATAAGAAATATTAGAAAATATTTAATAATTTTAATTTAGATTTAATTATCTTTATATTTAAGAAATAAAAAAAGAATAAGATAATTATTATATTTTATATTAATAAAAATAAAAATATAAATAATCTTGAAGATAATTTAAAAAATAAATTATTATTAAAATTAAAAGAATTAATCTTATTTAAATCTTTAATTATTATATATATTTAGATAAAAATAAGAATCTAGTCTTTATAATTTCTATATTATTATAATTATTATTCTAAATAATATAAAAAATAAATATTTTATATTTTTTTTATTTCTTTTATATTAGATTCTATAAAAATCTTTTTTAGAGTATAATATATTTCTTAAAATAATTAATTAAATAAATTAAGTAATAGACTATATTTAAAGAATATTATTATATTTATATTATAATTAAATATATATTATACTTTATATATTATCTATATAAGAAGAATATATATATTATAAATTAATTTATAATTATTAATCTATCTGCTATATCTAATCTTTTTAATGAATAAATATAAATAATTATAATAATAATTATATCTTAATCTAATCTTAATTATATAATTAAAAAATTTTTATATCTTAATCTAATTATTAGATTATGGCCAGATTAAGATTAAGATATAATAATCAGGTTAAGCCACTCTACTAATAAATAATAAAATAAAAATAGATATATATTTAATTATAAATAATATAAATTTTATAATATTATAATATTTAGTAGATTTTATTACAAATATTAATATTAAAATATAAAATATAAAAAATATTATTAAAAAAATCTTTATAAAGATTAGCAGATAAATAATAATTAAAAAAAAATAAATAAATAACAGCTTTTAAAAAATCAGATAAATAAAATATTTAATAATCTTATAAATATTAAAAAAATATTATTAAAATTAAAGATAATAAATTATTAATAAAAATATATAATCTGACTTATAATATAATTAGATAATCTCTAGAAATTATAATTAATATTTGTTATATATTTATAAAATATAGTTTCTATTTATAAATAATAAATATTTTTTATATCTGATCTATTTTATTATAGAACTATTCTTATTAAATTATAATTAAATAATAATTTTTAAATTATATTTAGTTTTATAATATTTTAAATCTTTTATATCTCTTAATTAATTTATTTTATAATTACTAATAAATTATCTGTAGAAGTCTTTTATAATAATAATAAGAATCTTATTTTTTATAAAAAAAATAATTATTATAAGAATTATATCTAGCTTTTATAAAAAAGCAAGCTTAAGTAGAATAATAATAATATTATTATTTAATATTATTAAAAAAATTCTATAAATATTTTTCACAGAATTTTTTATTATAATTATATTATTAAATAATAATAATAATATAATTCTAATAATTATAATAAAAAAAATTAATTTTTTTAAATTATTAACTTAAAGATTATTATTCTACTATTCTATTTTATTATTTATATAAAATATATTTTTAAAATAACTGTCTAAATAGCTTTTTTTTATATAATTATTAATATTATTTATTATAACTCTCTAAATAGCTTTATTCTTATATTCTTATTAATATTATTTATTAAAATTTCATAAGACTTTATAAAAAAGAGCTGTTTAGAATTATATAAAAATTGAAAACTATCTTTTTTTTATCTTAATTAATAAAAAAAAGAAATAAAAAAATAATATAAAAAAAATAAATAAAAAAAACTTAATAAAAAAAAGAATGATATAATATATATAAAAAAAATAAATTAATAATAATTTAAAATAATAGATAATAAATAATTATAAAATATAGAACTTAATTAGAGTGGCTAACAGCCAGATCAGGTCAGATTAATTAAAATTTTTATATCTAACTGCTAGATTATAATTAGATTAAAAAATTTTTTATATCTGACTATAATATAGCTAAAAATCAGATAATTAATTATTTTAATTATTCTTAATATTAAGATTTATCTGCTATATCTTTTTAAGCTCTAGTATAGTTAAGATATTTTTAGATTAAATAATTATTAATCTAACTATCTTTATTATTATCTAAAAATATATAAAAAGAAGCTTTTTAGATTAAAAAAATATAATTAAAAAAAAAATTAGTATTTTTTTTATTATTTTTTATCAGAAATAATAAGAAAATTCTAGTTATATTAATAAAATTCAGCTTTTTATAAAATTATTATTCTTATAGTAAAAAATATATATAAAAATATATAATTACTACTCTATTTTAGCTGTATATCTTAATTATATTATAAAATACTAGAAAAATTATATATTAATTATTAATTAAAATATTAAGAATAAATATATTATTTCTATTCTATTATTTCTTCTAAATCAGACTATTCTTAGATTTATAAATAAAATATAGCTTAAAGAGCTATTAATAAAATTAAAAATAAATAGATAATTAAGAAGATTATAGATAGTTAAATTATTAAAATAAAATAGATTTAATAGATTAAATAAATTAAATAAATTAAATAGATTAAATAAATAAAATAAATAAATAAAATATTTAGATAGAATATACTAGATCTGTATTATAATATTATAATTTTTATAAAAAATTTTATAAAAATCTTTTATAAATCTTTTTTATAAATATCTACTTTTTATTCTAGTCTATTATATCTTAAATAATTTTATTTAAAAAAAAAATTATTTTATAACTCTAGACTTTAGATATAAATTTTTATTTATTAAATCTATTATTAAATTTATAATCAGAGACTAAATTCTGTTTTGTTATTATATTAAATTCTTATTTTAATTTAATATCTACTAAACAGAGTTTTCTATTTTTATTTTTTTATATTTATTATTTATAGAACAGCTTCAGAATTATAAATTAATTTTAATTATTTAATTTATTTTTAAAAAATATTATTAAGTCTTCTTCTTTTATTTCTTAGATTTTTATAAATTATAATAATATTCAAATTAAAATAAGCTTCTTAAGTCAGATCTTTTCTTTTTTTTTAAATCTTAAGATTATATATATTATAAGAAATCAGAAGATTATTCTATATTTAGCTTTTTAAAAAAACTCTTTATTTTTTAGAATTAATAATAAAAAATAATCTTTTTTAAAAATTATATATAAACTAAAAAACTGCTATTTTATTTTAGTTAAAAAAAGTTATTAATAATATAAAACAACTTTTAAAAAAATATATTATTTTTTAATAAAATCTCTTATATTTATTATATTATATATTTTTATATCTTATAATATCTAAGAATTAAAAACTTAGAAACTAGTTCTATAAGTTATTATCTCTATAAGAATTATAAGAAAAAATTATTATTAATTATATTTAAATAAATAATTAATCAGATACTAAGTAAAGAATTATTATAAATATTTATTTATTTTTTTAAAATAAATTTTTTTTAATTATTATTTTTCTCTAGATTTTTATAATCTATAATAAACAGGATTTTCAGAATTAAATTTTATATTTTATAATTATTTATTATTTATTATTCTGAATTATTAAATATATTTAATTTAAATAAATAATTAATCTTATTATTTTATTTTTCTGCCGAAAATTAAGTTCTTCTAATTAAATATAAATTAAAGAATATTTTATAAAATTATCTAAAAAGATATATATATAACTACTATTAAAATTTCTAAATATTAAATAAATATTAATTATAGTAAACTGCTGAACTAATTCTAATTAAAAAATATTTCTTAATTTAATTAAATATTTCTTAATAAAAGATATAAACTATTATAAGATTTTACTAGATTTTTAATTAATATCTAGATTTTATATTAATAAGAATCTAGCTGTAATTATTCTATTAATTTTATATAAATATAATTTTATCTATTAATTAATAGATATAACAACTGATAATATTAATAATAATAATATAATATTTAATATAATCTTAGCTGAACTCTAAACTTAACTTAGTCAGAATATTTAATTTTATAATACTTTAATTAACTCTGATTTTTTAAAAATTATTTAAAATTAGTATTATATTCTCTGTCTTATTTATATAATTTAATTTATAATTAATATTCTTCTGCGAAAATTTTAGATTAAGATCTTAAATAATATTATTAAATATATATAAAAAAATAATAATAAAAGTTTTAAAGTCTTTTTTAATATTTTAAAAATTCTTAAGAAAATATATTCTAAGAACTGTCTATAAAAAATTAATATAGAATTTTTTTTTATAAAAAGTTTTTAAAAATCTTTTATTAGCTAGTTTATTATATTAATTCTTAATTATAAATTCAGAAGATTATAAAATTTATAAATATAAGTTTTTAATATTATAAAAAATTTTTATTTATTTAATAACTTAAATCTAACTTAATCTATTATCTTCTTTTTAATTATAAAACCCGCTGGAATTTAATCTATTTTATAATTTATTAGATATTTAAATTCTGTTAAGTAATCAAAAATTTTATTTAGTATTATAAATATAATAATATTAATTATCTTTATTTTATTATAATAAAATAAAAATAAATAGAATATCTTCTTAAGCTTTTATATTTTTTTTTTTTTTATTTTTTATTTTTCTGAGAATAATAAATCTATTATTTATAAGATTTATAATATTTATAATAATCTCTTTAATTATCTAAATTATTTAATTAATAGACTAAAAAAAAAGCAGGCACTTTAAAAGAAGAAGATTCTTAAGAATTTATATAATATATATTAAAAGTTTTAAAAATATAATTATTATATTTATCAGATAAAAGATTATATTTATATAATTATAATTATTTTAGATCTGATATTAAAGCTTAAGAAATTTAAAAAAAATATATAGTTAAATAAGAATATTAATTAATATTATAAATATTAAACTATTTTTAAGAAAATATTCTTTTTCTATTTTAGTTAAAATTTAATAATTAATATATTATTAATAGTCTTTGAATTATTATTAGATTTAAATAAAATCTTTTATAATATCTTTAAATATCAGAGATTCTTACCCGCAGTTAAAATATATAAAGAATTTAAGATATATCTAGATATTAAAAATATATAGCTTCTTAAGATATCTTTAATTAAACTAATATAATTCTAGATATTATAGAATATATTAATATTTTTATTTATTAAAAATTCTATTATAATTAGTTTTTTATTTTTTATTAGATAGCTAGAGATTTTCTCTTAATTATAATTAATAATATTAATATTAAATATTTTTTTAATAATTCTTAAAATATTTATTATTATTATTAAAGCTATCTTAATTCTGATATAATTAAAGCAGTTATATTTTAAATATATATTAATTATTTTATTATAAATAAGAAATATTAAAATATATTTAATAATCTTAATCTAGATTTAATTATCTTTATATTTAAGAAATAAAAGAAGAATAAGATAATTATTATTTTTTATATTAATAAAAATAAAAATATAAATAATCTTAAAGATAATTCAGAAAATAAATTATTATTAAAATTAAAAAAACTAGTCTTATCTAAGTCTTTAATTATTATATATATTTAGATAAAAATAGAGATCCGGTCTTTATAATTTTTATATTATTATAATTATTATTCTAAATAATATAAAAAATAAATATTTTATATTTTTTCTTATTTTTTCTATATTAGATTTTATAAAAGTCTTTTTTAAAGTATAATATATTTCTTAAGAGTCTGAGATAATTAATTAAGTAGATTAAATAATAGATTATATCTAAAGAAATAAGAATATTATTATATCTATATTATAATTAAATATATATTATACTTTATATATTATATATATAAAAAGTATATATATATTATAAATTAATCTATAATTATTAATTTATTTATTATATCTGATTTTTCTGATCAGCAGATATAAATAATTATAATAATAATTATATCTTAATCTAATCTTAATTATACAGTTAAAAATTTTTTATATTTTAATCTAATCATCAGGTTATGGCCAGGTTAAGGTTAAGATATAACAGTCAGGTTAAGCCACTCTATAAATAGATTAAAAATAAAAAAAATAATAAGTTTTTGATAATAATAAATAATTATAAAATAAGCTTTAAACAATTATTTTAAATATAGTTTTAAAATAATATATAAATATTAATATAATTATTATATATAATATAACTTGCGCCAGCGGCCTACTATGTTGTTTATTATATTTATTTAGATTATTAAATATATATAAATAGTCTGAATAGCTTTAATTCTTTTTAAAATAATAATTTTTAATAATTATTAATTATTAACTAATTAGTAATTATTATACTAGATCTAATTTTTTAAATAATAAATACTAGTATTTATATTTTATTTATATATTTTATAAATAGAGTGGACTTTGGTTGAAAAACAGGTTAAAAACCAAGCTTTTAAAATCTATATTTAAATAAATATCTTATTATATATTAATATTTTTAAAATATAATTAAATTTAAGTCTTATTTATATTTATATTTTATATTTTAAATATAGTCTAGTATAATTAAATTATATTTAATATATAATTAATTAGTTTTAGAATATTTTAATTGGTTAATTTTTAACTATTAAGTAATATAATATATTAATAATATATTAAATAATAAAAATATATATATAATATAGATTTTATATTTAATAATATAAATTATAATATATAAAATTATATAAAGATTTATATAATATTTTATCTTTATATTTATATCTATATTTTTTAACTGTTTTGCTTAAAATAATTAACTGTCAGGTTAAAAAAATCCACTCTATTTATAAATAATTAATCACAGAGATTTATTCTAATTAGATCTTAATAAACTACTAAGAAATTAATAATAATCTAATATATTAATTATAAATATAAATAACTGTTGCAGAAGGTCTCTATTAACTAGTATCTTATCTACCTTACCTATCTTACCTACCTTACCTATCTTACCTACTACTAGGTACTAGTACTTTACTACCTAACCTGTCATATAGGTACCAGGGAGTAACAGACTATACAAGTCAGGAACCACACTGACCTAGTTATCTTTTTTAAACAGACATGCCAACAGATAGGTATTAGGAAGAGTATCTTGTAAGAATAGTAATCCTTATAATACTTGTGATATATTATATTATAAAAAATATTTATACTATAAAGATAATTTTTTATAAAATAATTATATTAATATAATATATAATTTATAAACTTTTTATAGATATATTTATTTATAAGAAAAGCTAGATAAAAAACTAGTAATAATATTTTAAATAATATAAATATTATCTTAATTTTATAATAAATATATTTTTTTATATTATTTTAATATATATTAAATATTTTTATAATTTTATTACTTAAAATTTATAAAATAATTTATTAAAATTATATTATATAAAATATTAGATATTATATTTATAAGAGTTTTTCTAATTTTCTAAAAATTAATTATAGAATTATTATAAAAAAATAATTAAAATAAATATAATCTTATTATCTTTTAAGAATTTTATAAATAATTAAATATATTTTGATAGATTACAGAACTAGAGTAAAGACTTAAAATTTTTATAAATAATAAAAAAGTTTATAAATTTCTAAATAATTCTGATATTTTATAAAATTAAAAACAATTAATATATATATATATATATTTTATAAAATAATAAATATTATAATATTTATAATTATATTATTTTTTAATTATTTATTACTTAGTAAGAGTCTATTATAGAGTGGATTTTTTTAATCTGATGATTAATTATTTTAAGCAAAATAGTTAAAAAATATAGATATAAATATAAAGATAAAATATTATATAAATCTTTATATAATTTTATATATTATAATTTATATTATTAAATATAAAATCTATATTATATATATATTTTTATTATATAATATATTATTAATATATTATATTATTTAATAGTTAAAAATTAATTAATTAAAATATTCTAAAACTAATTAGTTATATATTAAATATAATTTAATTATATTAAACTCTATTTAATATATAAAATATAAATATAAATAAGACTTAAGTTTAATTATATTTTAAAAATATTAATATATAATAAAATATTTATTTAAATATAGATTTTAAAAGCTTGGTTTTTAACCTGTTTTTCAACCAAAATCCACTCTAGTCTATTATAAAGATTAATAATTAAAATAAAAATTAATAAATATAAATTATAATAATTTATCTAGATTATATATTTAA